>NW_022983330.1:294425-440475 GCF_011762595.2 Tursiops truncatus
ATAGGGAGGGAGGCGGCGGAGCTCTCGAGGCCGGGCTTGGCTGTAGCTCAGCCTCTATATCGGGAGTCTGGCACTGGGCCCAGGAGCTGAGGTGTCGACCAGCCATTCTGCACTAGGAAATCTGGTCTGAAGTGCGGGTGTGGAACCTCTGCATGCGGGACCCTAGGAGCACGTGAAATTAGACAAAGCACAAAGGATAAAAAAGGTTAGACTTGACTTTATTGCCCAGATTTATTTTTATCTCCCAGGGATTTTAATGGGCTTTGCTGGGGACAAACCCCTCCTCTGCCTTTTGCCCGTCCTCATTCTTGAGTGCTGAGGGTGCAGACCCTTCTTCTGTAACTGCTGAGTCTGAGTGGGAGCCCTCATTACCCTGGGGCGAGGGTCAGAGCTTCTCCCCAGCAGCCTCCGGTGACGTTGATTGTCCCCAGGACCCTGCCTCCCTGCTCGTCCACCTGAGCACCAGCATTGGAAGTGTTATAGATTCTTAATGACCTTAAGGGTCAGGAAAGAGATGTGCAGGAGACGCTGGGGGCCGGTTTTCCCCGCCCCACATTTGTTTCGGCCACCTTAGGCTGACCGTCTCTGCCAGCCTAGATGCTCTGACCAGTAGTCTGCGCTTTCTTCAATTAGGCCCCTGAATTAACGTACAAACAGCACCAGGTGTCAGAGCCCTGCCGCTCAACTCCCAGACAGTCCAGGGTCAGTGGTGGATCAAGGACCATGATGGCTACTGAGTCAACAGCTTTTGAAGTTAAAACAGGAGTCCAGCCGGTCTTATTGGCCACCATCATCCCCGGGTCTGTAGGGTTTTTCTATGGTGACAGTGTGGCTATACTGTTCCCTGCCAAGATTATTAGCTCCCCTCTGGTGCAGTAAGTCCTGCAAGCAGTAGTCTACTCTTTTGGGACACATCTTGTGTTTTATGAGAGAACTCCAGGTCAAGTGATGTTCACACGATTTCATGGTTGCCCTGTGCCCCCGGTTATCCCTCTGGATGTTGGAGTTGGAGGGCCTCCTCACTCGAGGTCGGTGTGCCCACGGAGCGAACCCGCAACTTCAGGGCATGGTTGGTGGTTAGGATCACCACGTGGGGTCCTTTCCCTTAGGAGGAGGTGGCCTTTTGGGCTGCTGATTTCCAGGTTTTTAGATACCGCCAGTATCTTGGCCAGATGTGCAGTGGGCCAAGCCCTTAGTGACCGTAGTTTAGCTACCTGGATGGCATTCTTGCATTGTTCCATTTCAAGTGGTCCCCAGTTTTTGCACTAATTCTCCAATGGCGAGTCACCTTTCACCGGAATGTAAAGGTCAAAGGGTTTAGCTAAATTAGGAGTTCCAGGCAAGGTTCTGAATTGATGCTCTTTCCATCTTGAAAGGCCACTTCTGGATATATTCAAAAGGATCATATCTTCCTTTCAGTGTTTCATATAGAGGGCCCAGCTAGTAGACTGTAGTTAGGGATCCAGAAGCAGCAACCCTGCCTCCCCAGAACCACTAAGCTGTCTTCTAGTTTTAGAAAGGGGTAAGGCTGAAAAATGGTTTCTTCCCTTTCCTGGGATGGGCTTCTCTGACCTTCTGTGAGAATGAAGCCAGGCAGGTCACCGCAGTCTGAATTTGAGCTTTTTCTTGACAACTTCTATCCTTATTGGCTTGGTAGTTCAGTAGGCCTCCTAGTAGGGTGGTGATCAGAATGTCGTCTGCATATTGAAGGAAGGGTTTCCTTTTCCAGAGGTAGAACTTTTAGGTCTTTAGCTAAGCTTTCCCCAAAGATGGTGTGGAATTTTTGCACCCTGGGGCCAGACGGCCCGGAAGTATTGTTTTAGTTGTATGTGAGTCCTGCCACTCACAAGCCAAAATTTCTTGTGACTTGGGACTAATGGAACACAAAAGAAGGCATCATTGAAGACTAATACAGAATACCATGTCCTGGTGGTTGGTAGAATGACAGCAGGGTGATGTTTGGAATAGGAGCAACTGAGGTATATCCTCGGTGGCTTCCACTGACTGTCCTGACTCCTTTACCAGGTCCCCAGGCCCATGGGGCTCTCGTGGTCAGACCAATCCCAGAATATGGAGCTCACCTGGGCAGGTACCCCCCCCCCCCCCCAGCCCACGGTGCTCTCGTGGTCAGGCCCCTCCCAGGATACAGAGCTACCTTGCAGGTACCCGTGGGCAGGGCTGGGCACACAGGAACCGTGCACATAGCCTCATTGCAGAGCACCCCCAGCTCACTGTCGCTCAGAGCTGACACAGAGCACCTCAGAGCAGGGACTTGAACTAACAAACAGCAGCTGCGACAGGTCTGTGACCCTGGCATCACTCCGGGGGCTCCCTCCAACCTGGTCTTCCAGAGACTTCCACTGCACCCGGGGCACCAGGCCTCTGTCTCCAACCACCACCCACCCCACCTCTGCCTGACTCCAGGGTTCCTCTCATTAGGAGAGGGTTCTTTTGCTTGAAGTTGTCTCCCACTCATGGGCCAGATAAAAGGATTAGAAACAAGCCAAAGCTGCAGGCCCCTTGTCTATCCTGACTCTCAGGAGCCCACACTGTTCCTTGGACCTGGCCGGTTCAGCAAGTTCCATTTTCTGCAACTGTGAGCCCTGAGGGGTGATTGGCTGACCTGGGCACCTTACCGTGCGGCCAGCCCTCAGGTGTGCCTGGGTGAGATCAATATAAATACACTCCAGGCAGCAAGAGCCCCTGCAGGCCGTGCCTGACGCCATTTCTCTGCCTGTCAGCAGTCTCGGGGCTGGGCTGGTGGGAGGGAGTGAGAGGCCACGGCTTTGTGGGTGGCCCAGGTGTGAGTGGGGCTCTGCTGGACTTTCTGCAGCAGTTGCAGGCTGCCACCTGCTAAAGAAGAGGATGTGTCACCACACATTTGCTGCTGGAATTCTCCTGGGCAGAGGTTGAGGAAGGAAAAAAGCAGTTGGGGCAGGGACAGGACGGGTATCTCAGGCAGGGAAATGGAAATCTTCCAGAAGAGCACCCAGGGCCAGGACCATCCTGGCTGGCCTGCAGGCACCAAGTCGGCGGCATGCTGTCACTCGTGTGGGCTCTATGGGCCCTTCCTCTAGGCTTTCAAGTCCTGTATATATTCAGGTGTTTTACCTGGGAGGGGAATAGTTCAGCAGCAAACTGGCCTGGGGCTCAGCTCACGTTACTCACAGATGCCTCGGCACGGTGCCCCAGCTTGCAATGAGGACGCTTGTTGCGTGGGGCTGCTGGCTGAATGGGAGACGATTCCCCACCACTGACCAACTTCAGAATTGTTTACAACTGGAGCAAGTGCCCTGATACGGTTTTCCTCTGTGTAACTGGTGGGTCTGTGTTTTTTTTTCTCTTTTTCGTTTTGGTTCAGTAGATTTTATTCCTCTTTTTTGTATTTACAGATATAAGAATGGAAATAATTTTATTCATATAAATACATGTATGGCAGGGAATAATTGTTTTTTTCTGTTTATTTTTTAAATTTTATTTCTTTTTAATTTTGAATTTTATTTTATATTTTATACAGCAGTTCTTATTGGTTATTATTTTATACATATAAATGTATACAGGCCAATCCAGTCTCCAATCCTCCCACCACCACCCCCCCAACAGCTTTCCCACCTGTTGTCCATACGTTTGTTGTCTACATCTGTTGCTCTATTATGCCTTGCAAAATGTTAATCTGTACAGTTTTCTAGGTTCCACATATATGCATGAATATACAAGATTTGTTTTCTCTTTCTGACTTACTTCACTCTGTATGACAGTCTCTAGATCCATCGACGTCTCTACAAATGACCCAATTTCATTCCTTTCATGGCTTAGTAATATTCCATTTATATATGTACCACAGCTTTATGCATTCGTCTGTCTGTGGGCATTTAGGTTGCTTCCATTACCTCGATATTGTAAATAGTGATGCAATGAACATTGCGGTGAATGACTCTTTTGATTTATGGTTTTGTCTGGGTATATGTCAGTACTGGGATTGCTGTATCATATGGTAATTCTATTGTTAGTTCTTAAGAAATTCCATATGGTTCTCCATAATGACTGTATCAATTTATATTCCCAAAATAGTGAAGAGGGTTCCTTTTCTCCACACCCTTTCCAGCATTTTTTGTTTGTAGATTTTCAATGATGCCTATTCTAAGGTGTGAGGTGATACCTCAATGTTGAATCCATTTCGTTGAGCAAGGGGTAGCTCTTGTCTATTCCATATTTGGCTTAAGGAACTTTATCTGTGCTCATTTCAATCTCTGGTTTTATGCAGCACCCCAACTCACCTTTCCCCTTAAGCAAGCATAGTTGGTTTTCTAAATTTGAGACCCTGTTCTGTTCTTTAATTCAGTTCCTGTGTAGCCAAGTTTACATTCCGTGTATTACTGATATCTTATGATGTTTCTTTTTCTGTGTGACTTATTTCAGTTAGAATCATCATACCTGAATCCACTCATTGTGCTGCTACGGGCCTGATGACATAGATTTCATTGCTGAGTGATATTGCATTGTAAGTAAATACCACAAGTTCTTTATCCATTTTTCACTTTCTGCTGATATTGAACTTGTACTGTAAACGAGGTTCTTGTAAACAGAGGCCGTCCAAACTTTGGGGTGGCTGTGTCTTTTTGATTTTAATTTCCCTAAGCTATAGGACCATAAGTGGAAGTGCCCTAGGCTCTGTTGCTTTGTTTTTTAGATGTTTCAGGAAACACCATACACTTCTCCCGAGTGTCTGTTGGCAATTTACATCCCGCCCATCAGCATAACAAGGCTCCCAGTTCTCCATGGCCTGTCCTGCCTTTCTGGATTTTACACTTTTTTCAGATGGCCCTTTTGACCGGGGGGAAGTGAGACTTCATTGTAGTGCAGATTTCCTTTGCAAAGCTTGCTTGGTTGGCCAAAAAGGGCGTATGCGTTTTTTCCTGAATATATTCAGGAAAAAACGCATACGCCCTTTTTGGCCAAGTGCATCATTGTGGACGTTCTGCCTCTTTTCCTATGCTTTCAATGCAATTCCAGTCTACCTCCTGAAATCGGTTTCCTGCAATTCTGCCCCGCTTTCAAGTCCTCTTGGCAGCCTTACTTCAGTCTATTTTTGGACGATAGCTGTCATTTATAACTCTGCAGGTTTGTGAATTACAGTGCCCCTGAGCTCCTTTCTTCAACTCGCTTTCTTGTGAGCTGGCCGCAACACCGCAGGATGGCTTCAGGCCCTAATCTGGTTCCGGCACGGCACGCTGAGCCTTTGGTTAATTCCTCTTCCTGGTGGGAAATGAGAGTTAAATTTGCCCGTCCAGACACCTCCAGCTAGTCTCTCATTGGTTCCCGCTATTCCTGTTCATCTTCCGCAGAAATTGCAAACTGGGCCAAACAGGAGGTTAAAGGGACTGACTCTCCAAGTCGGGAGAGTGTTAGTAAAGCGTCTGGAATGTTGCACCCGAGTACCAGGGTACGAAAACTGAGACATATTTGAACACGTCTCCCGATCACATGGTTGATCATACTCTAGGTTCCACATGCATGTTTTAGCTGAAGGAAGAATACCTTAAACCTGGGTAGTTGAAAACCCGTGGAATGGGTACCATGCAATATGACTTCAAAGGGTCTTCATTTGCTCACCGAACCTCTCCAATCCTATCACTGCTGCGTTTATGCCCCTGTACACATGCTTGATTCTCTTTCGGAGACATAGCAATCCATAGGTTTTAAGATACTTACTAGTCAGGTACATTCTTAGGCGTTTAATATGCGGTGTTGAGTCCATTTCGTTGAGCAAGGAGTAGCTCTTGTCTATTCCATATTTGGCTTAAGGAACTTTATCTGTGCTCATTTCAATCTCTGGTTTTATGCAGCACCCCAACTCACCTTTCCCCTTAAGCAAGCATAAGTTGGTTTTCTAAATTTGAGACCCTGTTCTGTTCTGTAATTCAGTTCCTGTGTAGCCAAGTTTACATTCCGTGTATTACTGATATCTTATGATGTTTCTTTTTCTGTGTGACTTATTTCAGTTAGAATCATCATACCTGAATCCACTCATTGTGCTGCTACGGGCCTGATGACATAGATTTCATTGCTGAGTGATATTGCATTTGTAAGTAAATACCACAAGCTTCTTTATCCATTTTTCACTTTCTGTGATGTTGAACTTGTACTGTAAACGAGGTTCTTGTAAACAGAGGCGTTCCAAACTTTGGGGTGGCTGTGTCTTTTTGATTTTAATTTCCCTAAGCTATAGGACCATAAGTGGAAGTGCCCTAGGCTCTGTTGCTTTGTTTTTTAGATGTTTCAGGAAACACCATACACTTCTCCCGAGTGTCTGTTGGCAATTTACATCCCGCCCATCAGCATAACAAGGCTCCCAGTTCTCCATGGCCTGTCCTGCCTTTCTGGATTTTACACTTTTTTCAGATGGCCCTTTTGGCCCGGGGGGAAGTGAGACTTCATTGTAGTGCAGATTTCCTTTGCAAGCTTGCTTGGTTGGCCAAAAAGGGCGTATGCGTTTTTTCCTGAATATATTCAGGAAAAAACGCATACGCCCTTTTTGGCCAAGTGCATCATTGTGGACGTTCTGCCTCTTTTTCCTATGCTTTCAATGCAATTCCAGTCTACCTCCTGAAATCGGTTTCCTGCAATTCTGCCCCGCTTTCAAGTCCTCTTGGCAGCCTTACTTCAGTCTATTTTTGGACGATAGCTGTCATTTATAACTCTGCAGGTTTGTGAATTACAGTGCCCCTGAGCTCCTTTCTTCAACTCGCTTTCTTGTGAGCTGGCCGCAACACCGCAGGATGGCTTCAGGCCCTAATCTGGTTCCGGCACGGCACGCTGAGCCTTTGGTTAATTCCTCTTCCTGGTGGGAAATGAGAGTTAAATTTGCCCGTCCAGACACCTCCAGCTAGTCTCTCATTGGTTCTCGCTATTCCTGTTCATCTTCCGCAGAAATTGCAAACTGGGCCAAACAGGAGGTTAAAGGGACTGACTCTCCAAGTGGGGAGAGTGTTAGTAAAGCGTCTGGAATGTTGCACCCGAGTACCAGGGTACGAAAACTGAGACATATTTGAACACGTCTCCCGTTCACATGGTTGATCATACTCTGGGTTCCACATGCATGTTTTAGCTGAAGGAAGAATACCTTAAACCTGGAGAGTTGAGACCCGTGTAATGGGTACCATGCAATATGACTTCAAAGGGTCTTCATTTGCTCACCGAACCTCTCCAATCCTATCACTGCTGCGTTTATGCCCCTGTACACATGCTTGATTCTCTTTCAGAGACATAGCAATCCATAGGTTTTAAGATACTTACTAGTCAGGTACATTCTTAGGCGTTTAATATGGGGTTTGAGTCCATTTCGTTGAGCAAGGAGTAGCTCTTGTCTATTCCATATTTGGCTTAAGGAACTTTATCTGTGCTCATTTCAATCTCTGGTTTTATGCAGCACCCCAACTCACCTTTCCCCTTAAGCAAGCATAAGTTGGTTTTCTAAATTTGAGACCCTGTTCTGTTCTGTAATTCAGTTCCTGTGTAGCCAAGTTTACATTCCGTGTATTACTGATATCTTATGATGTTTCTTTTTCTGTGTGACTTATTTCAGTTAGAATCATCATACCTGAATCCACTCATTGTGCTGCTAAGGGCCTGATGACATAGATTTCATTGCTGAGTGATATTGCTTTGTAAGTAAATACCACAACTTCTTTATCCATTTTTCACTTTCTGCGATGTTGAACTTGTACTGTAAACGAGGTTCTTGTAAACAGAGGCGTTCACAAACTTTGGGGTGGCTGTGTCTTTTTGATTTTAATTTCCCTAAGCTATAGGACCATAAGTGGAAGTGCCCTAGGCTCTGTTGCTTTGTTTTTTAGATGTTTCAGGAAACACCATACACTTCTCCCGAGTGTCTGTTGGCAATTTACATCCCGCCCATCAGCATAACAAGGCTCCCAGTTCTCCATGGCCTGTCCTGCCTTTCTGGATTTTACACTTTTTTCAGATGGCCCTTTTGACCGGGGGGAAGTGAGACTTCATTGTAGTGCAGATTTCCTTTGCAAGCTTGCTTGGTTGGCCAAAAAGGGCGTATGCGTTTTTTCCTGAATATATTCAGGAAAAAACGCATACGCCCTTTTTGGCCAAGTGCATCATTGTGGACGTTCTGCCTCTTTTCCTATGCTTTCAATGCAATTCCAGTCTACCTCCTGAAATCGGTTTCCTGCAATTCTGCCCCGCTTTCAAGTCCTCTTGGCAGCCTTACTTCAGTCTATTTTTGGACGATAGCTGTCATTTATAACTCTGCAGGTTTGTGAATTACAGTGCCCCTGAGCTCCTTTCTTCAACTCGCTTTCTTGTGACCTGGCCGCAACACCGCAGGATGGCTTCAGGCCCTAATCTGGTTCCGGCACGGCACGCTGAGCCTTTGGTTATTCCTCTTCCTGGTGGGAAATGAGAGTTAAATTTGCCCGTCCAGACACCTCCAGCTATCCTCTCATTGGTTCTCGCTATTCCTGTTCATCTTCCGCAGAAATTGCAAACTGGGCCAAACAGGAGGTTAAAGGCGCTGACTCTCCAAGTGGGGAGAGTGTTAGTAAAGCGTCTGGAATGTTGCACCCGAGTACCAGGGGAGGAAAACTGAGACATATTTGAACACGTCTCCCGATCACATGGTTGATCATACTCTGGGTTCCACATGCATGTTTTAGCTGAAGGAAGAATACCTTAAACCTGGGTAGTTGAAACCCGTGGAATGGGTACCATGCAATATGACTTCAAAGGGTCTTCATTTGCTCACCGAACCTCTCCAATCCTATCACTGCTGCGTTTATGCCCCTGTACACATGCTTGATTCTCTTTCGGAGACATAGCAATCCATAGGTTTTAAGATACTTACTAGTCAGGTACATTCTTAGGCGTTTAATATGCGGTGTTGAGTCCATTTCGTTGAGCAAGGAGTAGCTCTTGTCTATTCCATATTTGGCTTAAGGAACTTTATCTGTGCTCATTTCAATCTCTGGTTTTATGCAGCACCCCAACTCACCTTTCCCCTTAAGCAAGCATAAGTTGGTTTTCTAAATTTGAGACCCTGTTCTGTTCTGTAATTCAGTTCCTGTGTAGCCAAGTTTACATTCCGTGTATTAGTGATATCTTATGATGTTTCTTTTTCTGTGTGACTTATTTCAGTTAGAATCATCATACCTGAATCCACTCATTGTGCTGCTAAGGGCCTGATGACATAGATTTCATTGCTGAGTGATATTGCTTTGTAAGTAAATACCACAACTTCTTTATCCATTTTTCACTTTCTGCGATGTTGAACTTGTACTGTAACGAGGTTCTTGTAAACAGAGCCATTCCAAACTTTGGGGTGGCTGTGTCTTTTTGATTTTAATTTCCCTAAGCTATAGGACCATAAGTGGAAGTGCCCTAGGCTCTGTTGCTTTGTTTTTTAGATGTTTCAGGAAACACCATACACTTCTCCCGAGTGGTTGTTGGCAATTTACATCCCGCCCATCAGCATAACAAGGCTCCCAGTTCTCCATGGCCTGTCCTGCCTTTCTGGATTTTACACTTTTTTCAGATGGCCCTTTTGACCGGGGGGAAGTGAGACTTCATTGTAGTGCAGATTTCCTTTGCAAGCTTGCTTGGTTGGCCAAAAAGGGCGTATGCGTTTTTTCCTGAATATATTCAGGAAAAAACGCATACGCCCTTTTTGGCCAAGTGCATCATTGTGGACGTTCTGCCTCTTTTCCTATGCTTTCAATGCAATTCCAGTCTACCTCCTGAAATCGGTTTCCTGCAATTCTGCCCCGCTTTCAAGTCCTCTTGGCAGCCTTACTTCAGTCTATTTTTGGACGATAGCTGTCATTTATAACTCTGCAGGTTTGTGAATTACAGTGCCCCTGAGCTCCTTTCTTCAACTCGCTTTCTTGTGAGCTGGCCGCAACACCGCAGGATGGCTTCAGGCCCTAATCTGGTTCCGGCACGGCACGCTGAGCCTTTGGTTAATTCCTCTTCCTGGTGGGAAATGAGAGTTAAATTTGCCCGTCCAGACACCTCCAGCTAGCCTCTCATTGGTTCTCGCTATTCCTGTTCATCTTCCGCAGAAATTGCAAACTGGGCCAAACAGGAGGTTAAAGGGACTGACTCTCCAAGTGGGGGAGAGTGTTAGTAAAGCGTCTGGAATGTTGCACCCGAGTACCAGGGGAGGAAAACTGAGACATATTTGAACACGTCTCCCGATCACATGGTTGATCATACTCTGGGTTCCACATGCATGTTTTAGCTGAAGGAAGAATACCTTAAACCTGGGTAGTTGAAACCCGTGGAATGGGTACCATGCAATATGACTTCAAAGGGTCTTCATTTGCTCACCGAACCTCTCCAATCCTATCACTGCTGCGTTTATGCCCCTGTACACATGCTTGATTCTCTTTCGGAGACATAGCAATCCATAGGTTTTAAGATACTTACTAGTCAGGTACATTCTTAGGCGTTTAATATGCGGTGTTGAGTCCATTTCGTTGAGCAAGGAGTAGCTCTTGTCTATTCCATATTTGGCTTAAGGAACTTTATCTGTGCTCATTTCAATCTCTGGTTTTATGCAGCACCCAACTCACCTTTCCCCTTAAGCAAGCATAAGTTGGTTTTTCTAAATTTGAGACCCTGTTCTGTTCTGAATTCAGTTCCTGTGTAGCCAAGTTTACATTCCGTGTATTACTGATACCTTATGATGTTTCTTTTTCTGTGTGACTTATTTCAGTTAGAATCATCATACCTGAATCCACTCATTGTGCTGCTACGGGCCTGATGACATAGATTTCATTGCTGAGTGATATTGCTTTGTAAGTAAATACCACAACTTCTTTATCCATTTTTCACTTTCTGCGATGTTGAACTTGTACTGTAAACGAGGTTCTTGTAAACAGAGCCGTTCCAAACTTTGGGGTGGCTGTGTCTTTTTGATTTTAATTTCCCTAAGCTATAGGACCATAAGTGGCAGTGCCCTAGGCTCTGTTGCTTTTTTTTTTTAGATGTTTCAGGAAACACCATACACTTCTCCCGAGTGTCTGTTGGCAATTACATCCCGCCCATCAGCATAACAAGGCTCCCAGTTCTCCATGGCCTGTCCTGCCTTTCTGGATTTTACACCTTTTTTCAGATGGCCCTTTTGACCGGGGGGAAGTGAGACTTCATTGTAGTGCAGATTTCCTTTGCAAGCTTGCTTGGTTGGCCAAAAAGGGCGTATGCGTTTTTTTCCTGAATATATTCAGGAAAAAACGCATACGCCCTTTTTGGCCAAGTGCATCATTGTGGACGTTCTGCCTCTTTTCCTATGCTTTCAATGCAATTCCAGTCTACCTCCTGAAATCGGTTTCCTGCAATTCTGCCCCGCTTTCAAGTCCTCTTGGCAGCCTTACTTCAGTCTATTTTGGACGATAGCTGTCATTTATAACTCTGCAGGTTGGTGAATTACAGTGCCCCTGAGCTCCTTTCTTCAACTCGCTTTCTTGTGACCTGGCCGCAACACCGCAGGATGGCTTCAGGCCCTAATCTGGTTCCGGCACGGCACTGCTGAGCCTTTGGTTAATTCCTCTTTCCCTGGTTGGGAAATGAGAGTTAAATTTGCCCGTCCAGACACCTCCAGCTAGTCTCTCATTGGTTCTCGCTATTCCTGTTCATCTTCCGCAGAAATTGCAAACTGGGCCAAACAGGAGGTTAAAGGCGCTGACTCTCCAAGTGGGGAGAGTGTTAGTAAAGCGTCTGGAATGTTGCACCCGAGTACCAGGGGAGGAAAACTGAGACATATTTGAACACGTCTCCCGATCACATGGTTGATCATACTCTGGGTTCCACATGCATGTTTTAGCTGAAGGAAGAATACCTAAAACCTGGGTGTTGAAACCCGTGGAATGGGTACCATGCAATATGACTTCAAAGGGTCTTCATTTGCTCACCGAACCTCTCCAATCCTATCACTGCTGCGTTTATGCCCCTGTACACATGCTTGATTCTCTTTCGGAGACATAGCAATCCATAGGTTTTAAGATACTTACTAGTCAGGTACATTCTTAGGCGTTTAATATGCGGTGTTGAGTCCATTTCGTTGAGCAAGGAGTAGCTCTTGTCTATTCCATATTTGGCTTAAGGAACTTTATCTGTGCTCATTTCAATCTCTGGTTTTATGCAGCACCCCAACTCACCTTTCCCCTTAAGCAAGCATAAGTTGGTTTTCTAAATTTGAGACCCTGTTCTGTTCTGTAATTCAGTTCCTGTGTAGCCAAGTTTACATTCCGTGTATTACTGATATCTTATGATGTTTCTTTTTCTGTGTGACTTATTTCAGTTAGAATCATCATACCTGAATCCACTCATTGTGCTGCTAAGGGCCTGATGACATAGATTTCATTGCTGAGTGATATTGCTTTGTAAGTAAATACCACAACTTCTTTATCCATTTTTCACTTTCTGCGATGTTGAACTTGTACTGTAAACGAGGTTCTTGTAAACAGAGGCGTCCAAACTTTGGGGTGGCTGTGTCTTTTTGATTTTAATTTCCCTAAGCTATAGGACCATAAGTGGAAGTGCCCTAGGCTCTGTTGCTTTGTTTTTTAGATGTTTCAGGAAACACCATACACTTCTCCCGAGTGTCTGTTGGCAATTTACATCCCGCCCATCAGCATAACAAGGCTCCCAGTTCTCCATGGCCTGTCCTGCCTTTCTGGATTTTACACTTTTTTCAGATGGCCCTTTTGACCGGGGGGAAGTGAGACTTCATTGTAGTGCAGATTTCCTTTGCAAGCTTGCTTGGTTGGCCAAAAAGGGCGTATGCGTTTTTTCCTGAATATATTCAGGAAAAAACGCATACGCCCTTTTTGGCCAAGTGCATCATTGTGGACGTTCTGCCTCTTTTCCTATGCTTTCAATGCAATTCCAGTCTACCTCCTGAAATCGGTTTCCTGCAATTCTGCCCCGCTTTCAAGTCCTCTTGGCAGCCTTACTTCAGTCTATTTTTGGACGATAGCTGTCATTTATAACTCTGCAGGTTTGTGAATTACAGTGCCCCTGAGCTCCTTTCTTCAACTCGCTTTCTTGTGAGCTGGCCGCAACACCGCAGGATGGCTTCAGGCCCTAATCTGGTTCCGGCACGGCACGCTGAGCCTTTGGTTATTTCCTCTTCCTGGTGGGAAATGAGAGTTAAATTTGCCCGTCCAGACACCTCCAGCTAGTCTCTCATTGGTTCTCGCTATTCCTGTTCATCTTCCGCAGAAATTGCAAACTGGGCCAAACAGGAGGTTAAAGGGACTGACTCTCCAAGTGGGGAGAGTGTTAGTAAAGCGTCTGGAATGTTGCACCCGAGTACCAGGGGAGGAAAACTGAGACATATTTGAACACGTCTCCCGATCACATGGTTGATCATACTCTGGGTTCCACATGCATGTTTTAGCTGAAGGAAGAATACCTTAAACCTGGAGAGTTGAGACCCGTGGAATGGGTACCATGCAATATGACTTCAAAGGGTCTTCATTTGCTCACCGAACCTCTCCAATCCTATCACTGCTGCGTTTATGCCCCTGTACACATGCTTGATTCTCTTTCGGAGACATAGCAATCCATAGGTTTTAAGATACTTACTAGTCAGGTACATTCTTAGGCGTTTAATATGCGGTGTTGAGTCCATTTCGTTGAGCAAGGAGTAGCTCTTGTCTATTCCATATTTGGCTTAAGGAACTTTATCTGTGCTCATTTCAATCTCTGGTTTTATGCAGCACCCCAACTCACCTTTCCCCTTAAGCAAGCATAAGTTGGTTTTCTAAATTTGAGACCCTGTTCTGTTCTGTAATTCAGTTCCTGTGTAGCCAAGTTTACATTCCGTGTATTACTGATATCTTATGATGTTTCTTTTTCTGTGTGACTTATTTCAGTTAGAATCATCATACCTGAATCCACTCATTGTGCTGCTAAGGGCCTGATGACACAGATTTCATTGCTGAGTGATATTGCTTTGTAAGTAAATACCACAACTTCTTTATCCATTTTTCACTTTCTGCGATGTTGAACTTGTACTGTAAACGAGGTTCTTGTAAACAGAGGCGTCCCAAACTTTGGGGTGGCTGTGTCTTTTTGATTTTAATTTCCCTAAGCTATAGGACCATAAGTGGAAGTGCCCTAGGCTCTGTTGCTTTGTTTTTTAGATGTTTCAGGAAACACCATACACTTCTCCCGAGTGTCTGTTGGCAATTTACATCCCGCCCATCAGCATAACAAGGCTCCCAGTTCTCCATGGCCTGTCCTGCCTTTCTGGATTTTACACTTTTTTCAGATGGCCCTTTTGACCGGGGGGAAGTGAGACTTCATTGTAGTGCAGATTTCCTTTGCAAGCTTGCTTGGTTGGCCAAAAAGGGCGTATGCGTTTTTTCCTGAATATATTCAGGAAAAAACGCATACGCCCTTTTTGGCCAAGTGCATCATTGTGGACGTTCTGCCTCTTTTCCTATGCTTTCAATGCAATTCCAGTCTACCTCCTGAAATCGGTTTCCTGCAATTCTGCCCCGCTTTCAAGTCCTCTTGGCAGCCTTACTTCAGTCTATTTTTGGACGATAGCTGTCATTTATAACTCTGCAGGTTTGTGAATTACAGTGCCCCTGAGCTCCTTTCTTCAACTCGCTTTCTTGTGAGCTGGCCGCAACACCGCAGGATGGCTTCAGGCCCTAATCTGGTTCCGGCACGGCACGCTGAGCCTTTGGTTATTTCCTCTTCCTGGTGGGAAATGAGAGTTAAATTTGCCCGTCCAGACACCTCCAGCTAGTCTCTCATTGGTTCTCGCTATTCCTGTTCATCTTCCGCAGAAATTGCAAACTGGGCCAAACAGGAGGTTAAAGGCGCTGACTCTCCAAGTGGGGAGAGTGTTAGTAAAGCGTCTGGAATGTTGCACCCGAGTACCAGGGGAGGAAAACTGAGACATATTTGAACACGTCTCCCGATCACATGGTTGATCATACTCTGGGTTCCACATGCATGTTTTAGCTGAAGGAAGAATACCTTAAACCTGGGTAGTTGAAACCCGTGGAATGGGTACCATGCAATATGACTTCAAAGGGTCTTCATTTGCTCACCGAACCTCTCCAATCCTATCACTGCTGCGTTTATGCCCCTGTACACATGCTTGATTCTCTTTCGGAGACATAGCAATCCATAGGTTTTAAGATACTTACTAGTCAGGTACATTCTTAGGCGTTTAATATGGGGTGTTGAGTCCATTTCGTTGAGCAAGGAGTAGCTCTTGTCTATTCCATATTTGGCTTAAGGAACTTTATCTGTGCTCATTTCAATCTCTGGTTTTATGCAGCACCCCAACTCACCTTTCCCTTAAGCAAGCATAAGTTGGTTTTCTAAATTTGAGACCCTGTTCTGTTCTGTAATTCAGTTCCTGTGTAGCCAAGTTTACATTCCGTGTATTACTGATATCTTATGATGTTTCTTTTTCTGTGTGACTTATTTCAGTTAGAATCATCATACCTGAATCCACTCATTGTGCTGCTAAGGGCCTGATGACATAGATTTCATTGCTGAGTGATATTGCTTTGTAAGTAAATACCACAACTTCTTTATCCATTTTTCACTTTCTGCGATGTTGAACTTGTACTGTAAACGAGGTTCTTGTAAACAGAGGCGTCCCAAACTTTGGGGTGGCTGTGTCTTTTTGATTTTAATTTCCCTAAGCTATAGGACCATAAGTGGCAGTGCCCTAGGCTCTGTTGCTTTGTTTTTTAGATGTTTCAGGAAACACCATACACTTCTCCCGAGTGTCTGTTGGCAATTTACATCCCGCCCATCAGCATAACAAGGCTCCCAGTTCTCCATGGCCTGTCCTGCCTTTCTGGATTTTACACTTTTTTCAGATGGCCCTTTTGACCGGGGGAAGTGAGACTTCATTGTAGTGCAGATTTCCTTTGCAAGCTTGCTTGGTTGGCCAAAAAGGGCGTATGCGTTTTTTCCTGAATATATTCAGGAAAAAACGCATACGCCCTTTTTGGCCAAGTGCATCATTGTGGACGTTCTGCCTCTTTTCCTATGCTTTCAATGCAATTCCAGTCTACCTCCTGAAATCGGTTTCCTGCAATTCTGCCCCGCTTTCAAGTCCTCTTGGCAGCCTTACTTCAGTCTATTTTTGGACGATAGCTGTCATTTATAACTCTGCAGGTTTGTGAATTACAGTGCCCCTGAGCTCCTTTCTTCAACTCGCTTTCTTGTGACTGGCCGCAACACCGCAGGATGGCTTCAGGCCCTAATCTGGTTCCGGCACGGCACGCTGAGCCTTTGGTTATTCCTCTTCCTGGTGGGAAATGAGAGTTAAATTTGCCCGTCCAGACACCTCCAGCTAGTCTCTCATTGGTTCTCGCTATTCCTGTTCATCTTCCGCAGAAATTGCAAACTGGGCCAAACAGGAGGTTAAAGGGACTGACTCTCCAAGTGGGGAGAGTGTTAGTAAAGCGTCTGGAATGTTGCACCCGAGTACCAGGGGAGGAAAACTGAGACATATTTGAACACGTCTCCCGATCACATGGTTGATCATACTCTGGGTTCCACATGCATGTTTTAGCTGAAGGAAGAATACCTTAAACCTGGAGAGTTGAGACCCGTGGAATGGGTACCATGCAATATGACTTCAAAGGGTCTTCATTTGCTCACCGAACCTCTCCAATCCTATCACTGCTGCGTTTATGCCCCTGTACACATGCTTGATTCTCTTTCGGAGACATAGCAATCCATAGGTTTTAAGATACTTACTAGTCAGGTACATTCTTAGGCGTTTAATATGCGTGTTGAGTCCATTTCGTTGAGCAAGGAGTAGCTCTTGTCTATTCCATATTTGGCTTAAGGAACTTTATCTGTGCTCATTTCAATCTCTGGTTTTATGCAGCACCCCAACTCACCTTTACCCTTAAGCAAGCATAAGTTGGTTTTCTAAATTTGAGACCCTGTTCTGTTCTGTAATTCAGTTCCTGTGTAGCCAAGTTTACATTCCGTGTATTACTGATATCTTATGATGTTTCTTTTTCTGTGTGACTTATTTCAGTTAGAATCATCATACCTGAATCCACTCATTGTGCTGCTAAGGGCCTGATGACATAGATTTCATTGCTGAGTGATATTGCTTTGTAAGTAAATACCACAACTTCTTTATCCATTTTTCACTTTCTGCGATGTTGAACTTGTACTGTAAACGAGGTTCTTGTAAACAGAGGCGTCCCAAACTTTGGGGTGGCTGTGTCTTTTTGATTTTAATTTCCCTAAGCTATAGGACCATAAGTGGAAGTGCCCTAGGCTCTGTTGCTTTGTTTTTTAGATGTTTCAGGAAACACCATACACTTCTCCCGAGTGTCTGTTGGCAATTTACATCCCGCCCATCAGCATAACAAGGCTCCCAGTTCTCCATGGCCTGTCCTGCCTTTCTGGATTTTACACTTTTTTCAGATGGCCCTTTTGACCGGGGGAAGTGAGACTTCATTGTAGTGCAGATTTCCTTTGCAAGCTTGCTTGGTTGGCCAAAAAGGGCGTATGCGTTTTTTCCTGAATATATTCAGGAAAAAACGCATACGCCCTTTTTGGCCAAGTGCATCATTGTGGACGTTCTGCCTCTTTTCCTATGCTTTCAATGCAATTCCAGTCTACCTCCTGAAATCGGTTTCCTGCAATTCTGCCCCGCTTTCAAGTCCTCTTGGCAGCCTTACTTCAGTCTATTTTTGGACGATAGCTGTCATTTATAACTCTGCAGGTTTGTGAATTACAGTGCCCCTGAGCTCCTTTCTTCAACTCGCTTTCTTGTGACCTGGCCGCAACACCGCAGGATGGCTTCAGGCCCTAATCTGGTTCCGGCACGGCACGCTGAGCCTTTGGTTAATTCCTCTTCCTGGTGGGAAATGAGAGTTAAATTTGCCCGTCCAGACACCTCCAGCTAGTCTCTCATTGGTTCTCGCTATTCCTGTTCATCTTCCGCAGAAATTGCAAACTGGGCCAAACAGGAGGTTAAAGGCGCTGACTCTCCAAGTGGGGAGAGTGTTAGTAAAGCGTCTGGAATGTTGCACCCGAGTACCAGGGGAGGAAAACTGAGACATATTTGAACACGTCTCCCGATCACATGGTTGATCATACTCTGGGTTCCACATGCATGTTTTAGCTGAAGGAAGAATACCTTAAACCTGGGTAGTTGAGACCCGTGGAATGGGTACCATGCAATATGACTTCAAAGGGTCTTCATTTGCTCACCGAACCTCTCCAATCCTATCACTGCTGCGTTTATGCCCCTGTACACATGCTTGATTCTCTTTCGGAGACATAGCAATCCATAGGTTTTAAGATACTTACTAGTCAGGTACATTCTTAGGCGTTTAATATGCGGTGTTGAGTCCATTTCGTTGAGCAAGGAGTAGCTCTTGTCTATTCCATATTTGGCTTAAGGAACTTTATCTGTGCTCATTTCAATCTCTGGTTTTATGCAGCACCCCAACTCACCTTTCCCCTTAAGCAAGCATAAGTTGGTTTTCTAAATTTGAGACCCTGTTCTGTTCTGTAATTCAGTTCCTGTGTAGCCAAGTTTACATTCCGTGTATTACTGATATCTTATGATGTTTCTTTTTCTGTGTGACTTATTTCAGTTAGAATCATCATACCTGAATCCACTCATTGTGCTGCTAAGGGCCTGATGACATAGATTTCATTGCTGAGTGATATTGCTTTGTAAGTAAATACCACAACTTCTTTATCCATTTTTCACTTTCTGCGATGTTGAACTTGTACTGTAAACGAGGTTCTTGTAAACAGAGGCGTCCCAAACTTTGGGGTGGCTGTGTCTTTTTGATTTTAATTTCCCTAAGCTATAGGACCATAAGTGGAAGTGCCCTAGGCTCTGTTGCTTTGTTTTTTAGATGTTTCAGGAAACACCATACACTTCTCCCGAGTGTCTGTTGGCAATTTACATCCCGCCCATCAGCATAACAAGGCTCCCAGTTCTCCATGGCCTGTCCTGCCTTTCTGGATTTTACACTTTTTTCAGATGGCCCTTTTGACCGGGGGAAGTGAGACTTCATTGTAGTGCAGATTTCCTTTGCAAGCTTGCTTGGTTGGCCAAAAAGGGCGTATGCGTTTTTTCCTGAATATATTCAGGAAAAAACGCATACGCCCTTTTTGGCCAAGTGCATCATTGTGGACGTTCTGCCTCTTTTCCTATGCTTTCAATGCAATTCCAGTCTACCTCCTGAAATCGGTTTCCTGCAATTCTGCCCCGCTTTCAAGTCCTCTTGGCAGCCTTACTTCAGTCTATTTTTGGACGATAGCTGTCATTTATAACTCTGCAGGTTTGTGAATTACAGTGCCCCTGAGCTCCTTTCTTCAACTCGCTTTCTTGTGACCTGGCCGCAACACCGCAGGATGGCTTCAGGCCCTAATCTGGTTCCGGCACGGCACGCTGAGCCTTTGGTTAATTCCTCTTCCTGGTGGGAAATGAGAGTTAAATTTGCCCGTCCAGACACCTCCAGCTAGTCTCTCATTGGTTCTCGCTATTCCTGTTCATCTTCCGCAGAAATTGCAAACTGGGCCAAACAGGAGGTTAAAGGCGCTGACTCTCCAAGTGGGGAGAGTGTTAGTAAAGCGTCTGGAATGTTGCACCCGAGTACCAGGGGAGGAAAACTGAGACATATTTGAACACGTCTCCCGATCACATGGTTGATCATACTCTGGGTTCCACATGCATGTTTTAGCTGAAGGAAGAATACCTTAAACCTGGGTGTTGAAACCCGTGGAATGGGTACCATGCAATATGACTTCAAAGGGTCTTCATTTGCTCACCGAACCTCTCCAATCCTATCACTGCTGCGTTTATGCCCCTGTACACATGCTTGATTCTCTTTCGGAGACATAGCAATCCATAGGTTTTAAGATACTTACTAGTCAGGTACATTCTTAGGCGTTTAATATGCGGTGTTGAGTCCATTTCGTTGAGCAAGGAGTAGCTCTTGTCTATTCCATATTTGGCTTAAGGAACTTTATCTGTGCTCATTTCAATCTCTGGTTTTATGCAGCACCCCAACTCACCTTTCCCCTTAAGCAAGCATAAGTTGGTTTTCTAAATTTGAGACCCTGTTCTGTTCTGTAATTCAGTTCCTGTGTAGCCAAGTTTACATTCCGTGTATTACTGATATCTTATGATGTTTCTTTTTCTGTGTGACTTATTTCAGTTAGAATCATCATACCTGAATCCACTCATTGTGCTGCTAAGGGCCTGATGACATAGATTTCATTGCTGAGTGATATTGCTTTGTAAGTAAATACCACAACTTCTTTATCCATTTTTCACTTTCTGCGATGTTGAACTTGTACTGTAAACGAGGTTCTTGTAAACAGAGGCGTCCCAAACTTTGGGGTGGCTGTGTCTTTTTGATTTTAATTTCCCTAAGCTATAGGACCATAAGTGGAAGTGCCCTAGGCTCTGTTGCTTTGTTTTTTAGATGTTTCAGGAAACACCATACACTTCTCCCGAGTGTCTGTTGGCAATTTACATCCCGCCCATCAGCATAACAAGGCTCCCAGTTCTCCATGGCCTGTCCTGCCTTTCTGGATTTTACACTTTTTTCAGATGGCCCTTTTGACCGGGGGGAAGTGAGACTTCATTGTAGTGCAGATTTCCTTTGCAAGCTTGCTTGGTTGGCCAAAAAGGGCGTATGCGTTTTTTCCTGAATATATTCAGGAAAAAACGCATACGCCCTTTTTGGCCAAGTGCATCATTGTGGACGTTCTGCCTCTTTTCCTATGCTTTCAATGCAATTCCAGTCTACCTCCTGAAATCGGTTTCCTGCAATTCTGCCCCGCTTTCAAGTCCTCTTGGCAGCCTTACTTCAGTCTATTTTTGGACGATAGCTGTCATTTATAACTCTGCAGGTTTGTGAATTACAGTGCCCCTGAGCTCCTTTCTTCAACTCGCTTTCTTGTGAGCTGGCCGCAACACCGCAGGATGGCTTCAGGCCCTAATCTGGTTCCGGCACGGCACGCTGAGCCTTTGGTTAATTCCTCTTCCTGGTGGGAAATGAGAGTTAAATTTGCCCGTCCAGACACCTCCAGCTAGTCTCTCATTGGTTCTCGCTATTCCTGTTCATCTTCCGCAGAAATTGCAAACTGGGCCAAACAGGAGGTTAAAGGGACTGACTCTCCAAGTGGGGAGAGTGTTAGTAAAGCGTCTGGAATGTTGCACCCGAGTACCAGGGGAGGAAAACTGAGACATATTTGAACACGTCTCCCGATCACATGGTTGATCATACTCTGGGTTCCACATGCATGTTTTAGCTGAAGGAAGAATACCTTAAACCTGGAGAGTTGAGACCCGTGGAATGGGTACCATGCAATATGACTTCAAAGGGTCTTCATTTGCTCACCGAACCTCTCCAATCCTATCACTGCTGCGTTTATGCCCCTGTACACATGCTTGATTCTCTTTCGGAGACATAGCAATCCATAGGTTTTAAGATACTTACTAGTCAGGTACATTCTTAGGCGTTTAATATGCGGTGTTGAGTCCATTTCGTTGAGCAAGGAGTAGCTCTTGTCTATTCCATATTTGGCTTAAGGAACTTTATCTGTGCTCATTTCAATCTCTGGTTTTATGCAGCACCCCAACTCACCTTTCCCTTAAGCAAGCATAAGTTGGTTTTCTAAATTTGAGACCCTGTTCTGTTCTGTAATTCAGTTCCTGTGTAGCCAAGTTTACATTCCGTGTATTACTGATATCTTATGATGTTTCTTTTTCTGTGTGACTTATTTCAGTTAGAATCATCATACCTGAATCCACTCATTGTGCTGCTAAGGGCCTGATGACATAGATTTCATTGCTGAGTGATATTGCTTTGTAAGTAAATACCACAACTTCTTTATCCATTTTTCACTTTCTGCGATGTTGAACTTGTACAGTAAACGAGGTTCTTGTAAACAGAGGCGTTCCAAACTTTGGGGTGGCTGTGTCTTTTTGATTTTAATTTCCCTAAGCTATAGGACCATAAGTGGAAGTGCCCTAGGCTCTGTTGCTTTGTTTTTTAGATGTTTCAGGAAACACCATACACTTCTCCCGAGTGTCTGTTGGCAATTTACATCCCGCCCATCAGCATAACAAGGCTCCCAGTTCTCCATGGCCTGTCCTGCCTTTCTGGATTTTACACTTTTTTCAGATGGCCCTTTTGACCGGGGGAAGTGAGACTTCATTGTAGTGCAGATTTCCTTTGCAAGCTTGCTTGGTTGGCCAAAAAGGGCGTATGCGTTTTTTCCTGAATATATTCAGGAAAAAACGCATACGCCCTTTTTGGCCAAGTGCATCATTGTGGACGTTCTGCCTCTTTTCCTATGCTTTCAATGCAATTCCAGTCTACCTCCTGAAATCGGTTTCCTGCAATTCTGCCCCGCTTTCAAGTCCTCTTGGCAGCCTTACTTCAGTCTATTTTTGGACGATAGCTGTCATTTATAACTCTGCAGGTTTGTGAATTACAGTGCCCCTGAGCTCCTTTCTTCAACTCGCTTTCTTGTGACCTGGCCGCAACACCGCAGGATGGCTTCAGGCCCTAATCTGGTTCCGGCACGGCACGCTGAGCCTTTGGTTATTTCCTCTTCCTGGTGGGAAATGAGAGTTAAATTTGCCCGTCCAGACACCTCCAGCTAGTCTCTCATTGGTTCTCGCTATTCCTGTTCATCTTCCGCAGAAATTGCAAACTGGGCCAAACAGGAGGTTAAAGGCGCTGACTCTCCAAGTGGGGAGAGTGTTAGTAAAGCGTCTGGAATGTTGCACCCGAGTACCAGGGGAGGAAAACTGAGACATATTTGAACACGTCTCCCGATCACATGGTTGATCATACTCTGGGTTCCACATGCATGTTTTAGCTGAAGGAAGAATACCTTAAACCTGGGTAGTTGAAACCCGTGGAATGGGTACCATGCAATATGACTTCAAAGGGTCTTCATTTGCTCACCGAACCTCTCCAATCCTATCACTGCTGCGTTTATGCCCCTGTACACATGCTTGATTCTCTTTCGGAGACATAGCAATCCATAGGTTTTAAGATACTTACTAGTCAGGTACATTCTTAGGCGTTTAATATGCGGTGTTGAGTCCATTTCGTTGAGCAAGGAGTAGCTCTTGTCTATTCCATATTTGGCTTAAGGAACTTTATCTGTGCTCATTTCAATCTCTGGTTTTATGCAGCACCCCAACTCACCTTTCCCCTTAAGCAAGCATAAGTTGGTTTTCTAAATTTGAGACCCTGTTCTGTTCTGTAATTCAGTTCCTGTGTAGCCAAGTTTACATTCCGTGTATTACTGATATCTTATGATGTTTCTTTTTCTGTGTGACTTATTTCAGTTAGAATCATCATACCTGAATCCACTCATTGTGCTGCTAAGGGCCTGATGACATAGATTTCATTGCTGAGTGATATTGCTTTGTAAGTAAATACCACAACTTCTTTATCCATTTTTCACTTTCTGCGATGTTGAACTTGTACTGTAAACGAGGTTCTTGTAAACAGAGGCGTCCCAAACTTTGGGGTGGCTGTGTCTTTTTGATTTTAATTTCCCTAAGCTATAGGACCATAAGTGGAAGTGCCCTAGGCTCTGTTGCTTTGTTTTTTAGATGTTTCAGGAAACACCATACACTTCTCCCGAGTGTCTGTTGGCAATTTACATCCCGCCCATCAGCATAACAAGGCTCCCAGTTCTCCATGGCCTGTCCTGCCTTTCTGGATTTTACACTTTTTTCAGATGGCCCTTTTGACCGGGGGAAGTGAGACTTCATTGTAGTGCAGATTTCCTTTGCAAGCTTGCTTGGTTGGCCAAAAAGGGCGTATGCGTTTTTTCCTGAATATATTCAGGAAAAAACGCATACGCCCTTTTTGGCCAAGTGCATCATTGTGGACGTTCTGCCTCTTTTCCTATGCTTTCAATGCAATTCCAGTCTACCTCCTGAAATCGGTTTCCTGCAATTCTGCCCCGCTTTCAAGTCCTCTTGGCAGCCTTACTTCAGTCTATTTTTGGACGATAGCTGTCATTTATAACTCTGCAGGTTTGTGAATTACAGTGCCCCTGAGCTCCTTTCTTCAACTCGCTTTCTTGTGACTGGCCGCAACACCGCAGGATGGCTTCAGGCCCTAATCTGGTTCCGGCACGGCACGCTGAGCCTTTGGTTATTTCCTCTTCCTGGTGGGAAATGAGAGTTAAATTTGCCCGTCCAGACACCTCCAGCTAGTCTCTCATTGGTTCTCGCTATTCCTGTTCATCTTCCGCAGAAATTGCAAACTGGGCCAAACAGGAGGTTAAAGGGCTGACTCTCCAAGTGGGGAGAGTGTTAGTAAAGCGTCTGGAATGTTGCACCCGAGTACCAGGGGAGGAAAACTGAGACATATTTGAACACGTCTCCCGATCACATGGTTGATCATACTCTGGGTTCCACATGCATGTTTTAGCTGAAGGAAGAATACCTTAAACCTGGGAGTTGAAACCCGTGGAATGGGTACCATGCAATATGACTTCAAAGGGTCTTCATTTGCTCACCGAACCTCTCCAATCCTATCACTGCTGCGTTTATGCCCCTGTACACATGCTTGATTCTCTTTCGGAGACATAGCAATCCATAGGTTTTAAGATACTTACTAGTCAGGTACATTCTTAGGCGTTTAATATGCGGTGTTGAGTCCATTTCGTTGAGCAAGGAGTAGCTCTTGTCTATTCCATATTTGGCTTAAGGAACTTTATCTGTGCTCATTTCAATCTCTGGTTTTATGCAGCACCCCAACTCACCTTTCCCTTAAGCAAGCATAAGTTGGTTTTCTAAATTTGAGACCCTGTTCTGTTCTGTAATTCAGTTCCTGTGTAGCCAAGTTTACATTCCGTGTATTACTGATATCTTATGATGTTTCTTTTTCTGTGTGACTTATTTCAGTTAGAATCATCATACCTGAATCCACTCATTGTGCTGCTAAGGGCCTGATGACATAGATTTCATTGCTGAGTGATATTGCTTTGTAAGTAAATACCACAACTTCTTTATCCATTTTTCACTTTCTGCGATGTTGAACTTGTACTGTAAACGAGGTTCTTGTAAACAGAGGCGTCCAAACTTTGGGGTGGCTGTGTCTTTTTGATTTTAATTTCCCTAAGCTATAGGACCATAAGTGGAAGTGCCCTAGGCTCTGTTGCTTTGTTTTTTAGATGTTTCAGGAAACACCATACACTTCTCCCTAGTGTCTGTTGGCAATTTACATCCCGCCCATCAGCATAACAAGGCTCCCAGTTCTCCATGGCCTGTCCTGCCTTTCTGGATTTTACACTTTTTTCAGATGGCCCTTTTGACCGGGGGGAAGTGAGACTTCATTGTAGTGCAGATTTCCTTTGCAAGCTTGCTTGGTTGGCCAAAAAGGGCGTATGCGTTTTTTCCTGAATATATTCAGGAAAAAACGCATACGCCCTTTTTGGCCAAGTGCATCATTGTGGACGTTCTGCCTCTTTTCCTATGCTTTCAATGCAATTCCAGTCTACCTCCTGAAATCGGTTTCCTGCAATTCTGCCCCGCTTTCAAGTCCTCTTGGCAGCCTTACTTCAGTCTATTTTTGGACGATAGCTGTCATTTATAACTCTGCAGGTTTGTGAATTACAGTGCCCCTGAGCTCCTTTCTTCAACTCGCTTTCTTGTGAGCTGGCCGCAACACCGCAGGATGGCTTCAGGCCCTAATCTGGTTCCGGCACGGCACGCTGAGCCTTTGGTTAATTCCTCTTCCTGGTGGGAAATGAGAGTTAAATTTGCCCGTCCAGACACCTCCAGCTAGTCTCTCATTGGTTCTCGCTATTCCTGTTCATCTTCCGCAGAAATTGCAAACTGGGCCAAACAGGAGGTTAAAGGGCTGACTCTCCAAGTGGGGAGAGTGTTAGTAAAGCGTCTGGAATGTTGCACCCGAGTACCAGGGAGGAAAACTGAGACATATTTGAACACGTCTCCCGATCACATGGTTGATCATACTCTAGGTTCCACATGCATGTTTTAGCTGAAGGAAGAATACCTTAAACCTGGAGAGTTGAAACCCGTGCAATGGGTACCATGCAATATGACTTCAAAGGGTCTTCATTTGCTCACCGAACCTCTCCAATCCTATCACTGCTGCGTTTATGCCCCTGTACACATGCTTGATTCTCTTTCGGAGACATAGCAATCCATAGGTTTTAAGATACTTACTAGTCAGGTACATTCTTAGGCGTTTAATATGCGGTGTTGAGTCCATTTCGTTGAGCAAGGAGTAGCTCTTGTCTATTCCATATTTGGCTTAAGGAACTTTATCTGTGCTCATTTCAATCTCTGGTTTTATGCAGCACCCCAACTCACCTTTACCTTAAGCAAGCATAAGTTGGTTTTCTAAATTTGAGACCCTGTTCTGTTCTGTAATTCAGTTCCTGTGTAGCCAAGTTTACATTCCGTGTATTACTGATATCTTATGATGTTTCTTTTTCTGTGTGACTTATTTCAGTTAGAATCATCATACCTGAATCCACTCATTGTGCTGCTAAGGGCCTGATGACATAGATTTCATTGCTGAGTGATATTGCTTTGTAAGTAAATACCACAACTTCTTTATCCATTTTTCACTTTCTGCGATGTTGAACTTGTACTGTAAACGAGGTTCTTGTAAACAGAGGCGTTCCAAACTTTGGGGTGGCTGTGTCTTTTTGATTTTAATTTCCCTAAGCTATAGGACCATAAGTGGAAGTGCCCTAGGCTCTGTTGCTTTGTTTTTTAGATGTTTCAGGAAACACCATACACTTCTCCCAAGTGTCTGTTGGCAATTTACATCCCGCCCATCAGCATAACAAGGCTCCCAGTTCTCCATGGCCTGTCCTGCCTTTCTGGATTTTACACTTTTTTCAGATGGCCCTTTTGACCGGGGGGAAGTGAGACTTCATTGTAGTGCAGATTTCCTTTGCAAGCTTGCTTGGTTGGCCAAAAAGGGCGTATGCGTTTTTTCCTGAATATATTCAGGAAAAAACGCATACGCCCTTTTTGGCCAAGTGCATCATTGTGGACGTTCTGCCTCTTTTCCTATGCTTTCAATGCAATTCCAGTCTACCTCCTGAAATCGGTTTCCTGCAATTCTGCCCCGCTTTCAAGTCCTCTTGGCAGCCTTACTTCAGTCTATTTTTGGACGATAGCTGTCATTTATAACTCTGCAGGTTTGTGAATTACAGTGCCCCTGAGCTCCTTTCTTCAACTCGCTTTCTTGTGAGCTGGCCGCAACACCGCAGGATGGCTTCAGGCCCTAATCTGGTTCCGGCACGGCACGCTGAGCCTTTGGTTATTTCCTCTTCCTGGTGGGAAATGAGAGTTAAATTTGCCCGTCCAGACACCTCCAGCTAGTCTCTCATTGGTTCTCGCTATTCCTGTTCATCTTCCGCAGAAATTGCAAACTGGGCCAAACAGGAGGTTAAAGGCGCTGACTCTCCAAGTGGGGAGAGTGTTAGTAAAGCGTCTGGAATGTTGCACCCGAGTACCAGGGGAGGAAAACTGAGACATATTTGAACACGTCTCCCGATCACATGGTTGATCATACTCTGGGTTCCACATGCATGTTTTAGCTGAAGGAAGAATACCTTAAACCTGGAGAGTTGAGACCCGTGGAATGGGTACCATGCAATATGACTTCAAAGGGTCTTCATTTGCTCACCGAACCTCTCCAATCCTATCACTGCTGCGTTTATGCCCCTGTACACATGCTTGATTCTCTTTCGGAGACATAGCAATCCATAGGTTTTAAGATACTTACTAGTCAGGTACATTCTTAGGCGTTTAATATGCGGTGTTGAGTCCATTTCGTTGAGCAAGGAGTAGCTCTTGTCTATTCCATATTTGGCTTAAGGAACTTTATCTGTGCTCATTTCAATCTCTGGTTTTATGCAGCACCCCAACTCACCTTCCCATTAAGCAAGCATAAGTTGGTTTTCTAAATTTGAGACCCTGTTCTGTTCTGTAATTCAGTTCCTGTGTAGCCAAGTTTACATTCCGTGTATTACTGATATCTTATGATGTTTCTTTTTCTGTGTGACTTATTTCAGTTAGAATCATCATACCTGAATCCACTCATTGTGCTGCTAAGGGCCTGATGACATAGATTTCATTGCTGAGTGATATTGCTTTGTAAGTAATACCACAACTTCTTTATCCATTTTTCACTTTCTGCGATGTTGAACTTGTACTGTAAACGAGGTTCTTGTAAACAGAGGCGTCCCAAACTTTGGGGTGGCTGTGTCTTTTTGATTTTAATTTCCCTAAGCTATAGGACCATAAGTGGAAGTGCCCTAGGCTCTGTTGCTTTGTTTTTTAGATGTTTCAGGAAACACCATACACTTCTCCCGAGTGTCTGTTGGCAATTTACATCCCGCCCATCAGCATAACAAGGCTCCCAGTTCTCCATGGCCTGTCCTGCCTTTCTGGATTTTACACTTTTTTCAGATGGCCCTTTTGACCGGGGGGAAGTGAGACTTCATTGTAGTGCAGATTTCCTTTGCAAGCTTGCTTGGTTGGCCAAAAAGGGCGTATGCGTTTTTTCCTGAATATATTCAGGAAAAAACGCATACGCCCTTTTTGGCCAAGTGCATCATTGTGGACGTTCTGCCTCTTTTCCTATGCTTTCAATGCAATTCCAGTCTACCTCCTGAAATCGGTTTCCTGCAATTCTGCCCCGCTTTCAAGTCCTCTTGGCAGCCTTACTTCAGTCTATTTTTGGACGATAGCTGTCATTTATAACTCTGCAGGTTTGTGAATTACAGTGCCCCTGAGCTCCTTTCTTCAACTCGCTTTCTTGTGAGCTGGCCGCAACACCGCAGGATGGCTTCAGGCCCTAATCTGGTTCCGGCACGGCACGCTGAGCCTTTGGTTAATTCCTCTTCCTGGTGGGAAATGAGAGTTAAATTTGCCCGTCCAGACACCTCCAGCTAGTCTCTCATTGGTTCTCGCTATTCCTGTTCATCTTCCGCAGAAATTGCAAACTGGGCCAAACAGGAGGTTAAAGGGACTGACTCTCCAAGTGGGGAGAGTGTTAGTAAAGCGTCTGGAATGTTGCACCCGAGTACCAGGGGAGGAAAACTGAGACATATTTGAACACGTCTCCCGATCACATGGTTGATCATACTCTGGGTTCCACATGCATGTTTTAGCTGAAGGAAGAATACCTTAAACCTGGAGAGTTGAAACCCGTGTAATGGGTACCATGCAATATGACTTCAAAGGGTCTTCATTTGCTCACCGAACCTCTCCAATCCTATCACTGCTGCGTTTATGCCCCTGTACACATGCTTGATTCTCTTTCGGAGACATAGCAATCCATAGGTTTTAAGATACTTACTAGTCAGGTACATTCTTAGGCGTTTAATATGCGGTGTTGAGTCCATTTCGTTGAGCAAGGAGTAGCTCTTGTCTATTCCATATTTGGCTTAAGGAACTTTATCTGTGCTCATTTCAATCTCTGGTTTTATGCAGCACCCCAACTCACCTTTCCCCTTAAGCAAGCATAAGTTGGTTTTCTAAATTTTCAGTTCCTGTGTAGCCAAGTTACATTCCGTGTATTAGTGATATCTTATGATGTTTCTTTTTCTGTGTGACTTATTTCAGTTAGAATCATCGTACCTGAATCCACTCATTATGCTGCTACGGGCCTGATGACATAGATTTCATTGCTGAGTGATACTGCATTGTACGTAAGTACCACAAGTTCTTTATCCATTTTTCACTTTCTGTGATATTGAACTTGTACGGTAAACGAGGTTCTTGTAAACAGAGGCGTCCCAAACTTTGGGGTGCTGTGTCTTTTTGATTTTAATTTCCCTAAGCTATAGGACCATAAGTGGAAGTGCCCTAGGCTCTGTTGCTTTGTTTTTTAGATGTTTCAGGAAACACCATACACTTCTCCCGAGTGTCTGTTGGCAATTACATCCCGCCCATCAGCATAACAATGCTGCCAGTTCTCCATGGCCTGTCCTGCCTTTCTGGATTTTACACTTTTTTCAGATGGCCCTTTTGACCGGGGGAAGTGAGACTTCATTGTAGTGCAGATTTCCTTTGCAAGCTTGCTTGGTTGGCCAAAAAGGGCGTATGCGTTTTTTTCCTGAATATATTCAGGAAAAAAAACGCATACGCCCTTTTTGGCCAACCAAGCAAGCTTGCAAAGGAAATCTGCACTACAATGAAGTCTCACTTCCCCCCGGTCAAAGGGCCATCTGAAAAAAGTGTAAAATCCAGAAAGGCAGGACAGGCCATGGAGAACTGGGAGCCTTGTTATGCTGATGGGCGGGATGTAAATTGCCAACAGACACTCGGGAGAAGTGTATGGTTTTTCCTGAAACATCTAAAAAACAAAGCAACAGAGCCTAGGGCACTTCCACTTATGGTCCTATAGCTTAGGGAAATTAAAATCAAAAAGACACAGCCACCCAAAGTTTGGGACGCCTCTGTTTACAAGAACCTCGTTTACCGTACAAGTTCAATATCACAGAAAGTGAAAAATGGATAAAGAACTTGTGGTACTTACGTACAATGCAGTATCACTCAGCAATGAAATCTATGTCATCAGGCCCGTAGCAGCATAATGAGTAGGATTCAGGTACGATGATTCTAACTGAAATAAGTCACACAGAAAAAAGAAACATCATAAGATATCACTAATACACGGAATGTAAACTTGGCTACACAGGAACTGAATTCCAAAACAGAACAGGGTCTCAAATTTAGAAAACCAACTTATGCTTGCTTAAGGGGAAAGGTGAGTTGGGGTGCTGCATAAAACCAGAGATTGAAATGAGCACAGATAAAGTTCCTTAAGCCAAATATGGAATAGACAAGAGCTACTCCTTGCTCAACGAAATGGACTCAACACCCGAAATTAAACGCCTAAGAATGTACCTGACTAGTAAGTATCTTAAAACCTATGGATTGCTATGTCTCCGAAAGAGAATCAAGCGTGTGTACAGGGGCATAAACGCAGCAGTGATAGGATTGGAGAGGTTCGGTGAGCAAATGAAGACCCTTTGAAGTCATATTGCATGGTACCCATTCACGGGTTTCAAAATACCCAGGTTTAAGGTATTCTTCCTCAGCTAAAACATGCATGTGGAACCTAGAGTATGATCAACCATGTGATCGGGAGACGTGTTCAAATATGTCTCAGTTTTCCTCCCCTGGTACTCGGGTGCAACATTCCAGACGCTTTACTAACACTCTCCCCACTTGGAGAGTCAGTCCCTTTAACCTCCTGTTTGGCCCAGTTTGCAATTTCTGCGGAAGATGAACAGGAATAGCGAGAACCAATGAGAGACTAGCTGGAGGTGTCTGGACGGGCAAATTTAACTCTCATTTCCCACCAGGAAGAGGAATTAACCAAAGGCTCAGCGTGCCGTGCCGGAACCAGATTAGGGCCTGAAGCCATCCTGCGGTGTTGCGGCCAGGTCACAAGAAAGCGAGTTGAAGAAAGGAGCTCAGGGGCACTGTAATTCACAAACCTGCAGAGTTATAAATGACAGCTATCGTCCAAAAATAGACTGAAGTAAGGCTGCCAAGAGGACTTGAAAGCGGGGCAGAATTGCAGGAAACCGATTTCAGGAGGTAGACTGGAATTGCATTGAAAGCATAGGAAAAGAGGCAGAACGTCCACAATGATGCACTTGGCCAAAAAGGGCGTATGCGTTTTTTCCTGAATATATTCAGGAAAAAACGCATACGCCCTTTTTGGCCAACCAAGCAAGCTTGCAAAGGAAATCTGCACTACAATGAAGTCTCACTTCCCCCGGTCAAAAGGGCCATCTGAAAAAAGTGTAAAATCCAGAAAGGCAGGACAGGCCATGGAGAACTGGGAGCCTTGTTATGCTGATGGGCGGGATGTAAATTGCCAACAGACACTCGGGAGAAGTGTATGGTGTTTCCTGAAACATCTAAAAAACAAAGCAACAGAGCCTAGGGCACTTCCACTTATGGTCCTATAGCTTAGGGAAATTAAAATCAAAAAGACACAGCCACCCCAAAGTTTGGAACGGCTCTGTTTACAAGAACCTCGTTTACAGTACAAGTTCAACATCGCAGAAAGTGAAAAATGGATAAAGAAGTTGTGGTATTTACTTACAAAGCAATATCACTCAGCAATGAAATCTATGTCATCAGGCCCTTAGCAGCACAATGAGTGGATTCAGGTATGATGATTCTAACTGAAATAAGTCACACAGAAAAAGAAACATCATAAGATATCAGTAATACACGGAATGTAAACTTGGCTACACAGGAACTGAATTACAGAACAGAACAGGGTCTCAAATTTAGAAAACCAACTTATGCTTGCTTAAGGGGAAAGGTGAGTTGGGGTGCTGCATAAAACCAGAGATTGAAATGAGCACAGATAAAGTTCCTTAAGCCAAATATGGAATAGACAAGAGCTACTCCTTGCTCAACGAAATGGACTCAACACCGCATATTAAACGCCTAAGAATGTACCTGACTAGTAAGTATCTTAAAACCTATGGATTGCTATGTCTCCGAAAGAGAATCAAGCATGTGTACAGGGGCATAAACGCAGCAGTGATAGGATTGGAGAGGTTCGGTGAGCAAATGAAGACCCTTTGAAGTCATATTGCATGGTACCCATTCCACGGGTTTCAACTCCCAGGTTTAAGGTATTCTTCCTTCAGCTAAAACATGCATGTGGAACCCAGAGTATGATCAACCATGTGAACGGGAGACGTGTTCAAATATGTCTCAGTTTTCCTCCCCTGGTACTCGGGTGCAACATTCCAGACGCTTTACTAACACTCTCCCCACTTGGAGAGTCAGCCCTTTAACCTCCTGTTTGGCCCAGTTTGCAATTTCTGCGGAAGATGAACAGGAATAGCGAGAACCAATGAGAGACTAGCTGGAGGTGTCTGGACGGGCAAATTTAACTCTCATTTCCCACCAGGAAGAGGAATTAACCAAAGGCTCAGCGTGCCGTGCCGGAACCAGATTAGGGCCTGAAGCCATCCTGCGCGTGTTGCGGCCAGGCTCACAAGAAAGCTGAGTTGAAGAAAGGAGCTCAGGGGCACGTAATTCACAAACCTGCAGAGTTATAAATGACAGCTATCGTCCAAAAATAGACTGAAGTAAGGCTGCCAAGAGGACTTGAAAGCGGGACAGAATTGCAGGAAACCGATTTCAGGAGGTAGACTGGAATTGCATTGAAAGCATAGGAAAAGAGGCAGAACGTCCACAATGATGCACTTGGCCAAAAAGGGCGTATGCGTTTTTTCCTGAATATATTCAGGAAAAACGCATACGCCCTTTTTGGCAAACCAAGCAAGCTTGCAAAGGAAATCTGCACTACAATGAAGTCTCACTCTCCCCCGAGTCAAAACGGGCCATCTGAAAAAAGTGTAAAATCCAGAAAGGCAGGACAGGCCATGGAGAACTGGGAGCCTTGTTATGCTGAATGGGCGGGATGTAAATTGCCAACAGACAATCGGGAGAAGTGTATGGTGTTTCCTGAAACATCTAAAAAACAAAGCAACAGAGCCTAGGGCACTTCCACTTATGGTCCTATAGCTTAGGGAAATTAAAATCAAAAAGACACAGCCACCCCAAAGTTTGGGACGCCTCTGTTTACAAGAACCTCGTTTACAGTACAAGTTCAACATCGCAGAAAGTGAAAAATGGATAAAGAAGTTGTGGTATTTACTTACAAAGCAATATCACTCAGCAATGAAATCTATGTCATCAGGCCCTTAGCAGCACAATGAGTGGATTCAGGTATGATGATTCTAACTGAAATAAGTCACACAGAAAAAGAAACATCATAAGATATCAGTAATACACGGAATGTAAACTTGGCTACACAGGAACTGAATTACAGAACAGAACAGGGTCTCAAATTTAGAAAACCAACTTATGCTTGCTTAAGGGGAAAGGTGAGTTGGGGTGCTGCATAAAACCAGAGATTGAAATGAGCACAGATAAAGTTCCTTAAGCCAAATATGGAATAGACAAGAGCTACTCCTTGCTCAACGAAATGGACTCAACACCGCATATTAAACGCCTAAGAATGTACCTGACTAGTAAGTATCTTAAAACCTATGGATTGCTATGTCTCCGAAAGAGAATCAAGCATGTGTACAGGGGCATAAACGCAGCAGTGATAGGATTGGAGAGGTTCGGTGAGCAAATGAAGACCCTTTGAAGTCATATTGCATGGTACCCATTCCACGGGTTTCAACTCCCAGGTTTAAGGTATTCTTCCTTCAGCTAAAACATGCATGTGGAACCCAGAGTATGATCAACCATGTGATCGGGAGACGTGTTCAAATATGTCTCAGTTTTCCTCCCCTGGTACTCGGGTGCAACATTCCAGACGCTTTACTAACACTCTCCCCACTTGGAGAGTCAGCCCTTTAACCTCCTGTTTGGCCCAGTTTGCAATTTCTGCGGAAGATGAACAGGAATAGCGAGAACCAATGAGAGACTAGCTGGAGGTGTCTGGACGGGCAAATTTAACTCTCATTTCCCACCAGGAAGAGGAATTAACCAAAGGCTCAGCGTGCCGTGCCGGAACCAGATTAGGGCCTGAAGCCATCCTGCGGTGTTGCGGCCAGGTCACAAGAAAGCGAGTTGAAGAAAGGAGCTCAGGGGCACTGTAATTCACAAACCTGCAGAGTTATAAATGACAGCTATCGTCCAAAAATAGACTGAAGTAAGGCTGCCAAGAGGACTTGAAAGCGGGGCAGAATTGCAGGAAACCGATTTCAGGAGGTAGACTGGAATTGCATTGAAAGCATAGGAAAAGAGGCAGAACGTCCACAATGATGCACTTGGCCAAAAAGGGCGTATGCGTTTTTTCCTGAATATATTCAGGAAAAAACGCATACGCCCTTTTTGGCCAACCAAGCAAGCTTGCAAAGGAAATCTGCACTACAATGAAGTCTCACTTCCCCCCGGTCAAAAGGGCCATCTGAAAAAAGTGTAAAATCCAGAAAGGCAGGACAGGCCATGGAGAACTGGGAGCCTTGTTATGCTGATGGGCGGGATGTAAATTGCCAACAGACACTCGGGAGAAGTGTATGGTGTTTCCTGAAACATCTAAAAAACAAAGCAACAGAGCCTAGGGCACTTCCACTTATGGTCCTATAGCTTAGGGAAATTAAAATCAAAAAGACACAGCCACCCCAAAGTTTGGGACGCCTCTGTTTACAAGAACCTCGTTTACAGTACAAGTTCAACATCGCAGAAAGTGAAAAATGGATAAAGAAGTTGTGGTATTTACTTACAAAGCAATATCACTCAGCAATGAAATCTATGTCATCAGGCCCTTAGCAGCACAATGAGTGGATTCAGGTATGATGATTCTAACTGAAATAAGTCACACAGAAAAAGAAACATCATAAGATATCAGTAATACACGGAATGTAAACTTGGCTACACAGGAACTGAATTACAGAACAGAACAGGGTCTCAAATTTAGAAAACCAACTTATGCTTGCTTAAGGGGAAAGGTGAGTTGGGGTGCTGCATAAAACCAGAGATTGAAATGAGCACAGATAAAGTTCCTTAAGCCAAATATGGAATAGACAAGAGCTACTCCTTGCTCAACGAAATGGACTCAACACCGCATATTAAACGCCTAAGAATGTACCTGACTAGTAAGTATCTTAAAACCTATGGATTGCTATGTCTCCGAAAGAGAATCAAGCATGTGTACAGGGGCATAAACGCAGCAGTGATAGGATTGGAGAGGTTCGGTGAGCAAATGAAGACCCTTTGAAGTCATATTGCATGGTACCCATTCCACGGGTTTCAACTACCAAGGTTTAAGGTATTCTTCCTTCAGCTAAAACATGCATGTGGAACCCAGAGTATGATCAACCATGTGATCGGGAGACGTGTTCAAATATGTCTCAGTTTTCCTCCCCTGGTACTCGGGTGCAACATTCCAGACGCTTTACTAACACTCTCCCCACTTGGAGAGTCAGCCCTTTAACCTCCTGTTTGGCCCAGTTTGCAATTTCTGCGGAAGATGAACAGGAATAGCGAGAACCAATGAGAGACTAGCTGGAGGTGTCTGGACGGGCAAATTTAACTCTCATTTCCCACCAGGAAGAGGAATTAACCAAAGGCTCAGCGTGCCGTGCCGGAACCAGATTAGGGCCTGAAGCCATCCTGCGGTGTTGCGGCCAGGTCACAAGAAAGCGAGTTGAAGAAAGGAGCTCAGGGGCACTGTAATTCACAAACCTGCAGAGTTATAAATGACAGCTATCGTCCAAAAATAGACTGAAGTAAGGCTGCCAAGAGGACTTGAAAGCGGGGCAGAATTGCAGGAAACCGATTTCAGGAGGTAGACTGGAATTGCATTGAAAGCATAGGAAAAGAGGCAGAACGTCCACAATGATGCACTTGGCCAAAAAGGGCGTATGCGTTTTTTCCTGAATATATTCAGGAAAAAACGCATACGCCCTTTTTGGCCAACCAAGCAAGCTTGCAAAGGAAATCTGCACTACAATGAAGTCTCACTTCCCCCCGGTCAAAAGGGCCATCTGAAAAAAGTGTAAAATCCAGAAAGGCAGGACAGGCCATGGAGAACTGGGAGCCTTGTTATGCTGATGGGCGGGATGTAAATTGCCAACAGACACTCGGGAGAAGTGTATGGTGTTTCCTGAAACATCTAAAAAACAAAGCAACAGAGCCTAGGGCACTTCCACTTATGGTCCTATAGCTTAGGGAAATTAAAATCAAAAAGACACAGCCACCCCAAAGTTTGGGACGCTCTGTTTACAAGAACCTCGTTTACAGTACAAGTTCAACATCGCAGAAAGTGAAAAATGGATAAAGAAGTTGTGGTATTTACTTACAAAGCAATATCACTCAGCAATGAAATCTATGTCATCAGGCCCTTAGCAGCACAATGAGTGGATTCAGGTATGATGATTCTAACTGAAATAAGTCACACAGAAAAAGAAACATCATAAGATATCAGTAATACACAGAATGTAAACTTGGCTACACAGGAACTGAATTACAGAACAGAACAGGGTCTCAAATTTAGAAAACCAACTTATGCTTGCTTAAGGGGAAAGGTGAGTTGGGGTGCTGCATAAAACCAGAGATTGAAATGAGCACAGATAAAGTTCCTTAAGCCAAATATGGAATAGACAAGAGCTACTCCTTGCTCATCGAAATGGACTCAACACCGCATATTAAACGCCTAAGAATGTACCTGACTAGTAAGTATCTTAAAACCTATGGATTGCTATGTCTCCGAAAGAGAATCAAGCATGTGTACAGGGGCATAAACGCAGCAGTGATAGGATTGGAGAGGTTCGGTGAGCAAATGAAGACCCTTTGAAGTCATATTGCATGGTACCCATTCCACGGGTTTCAACTCCCAGGTTTAAGGTATTCTTCCTTCAGCTAAAACATGCATGTGGAACCCAGAGTATGATCAACCATGTGATCGGGAGACGTGTTCAAATATGTCTCAGTTTTCCTCCCTGGTACTCGGGTGCAACATTCCAGACGCTTTACTAACACTCTCCCCACTTGGAGAGTCAGTCCTTTAACCTCCTGTTTGGCCCAGTTTGCAATTTCTGCGGAAGATGAACAGGAATAGCGAGAACCAATGAGAGACTAGCTGGAGGTGTCTGGACGGGCAAATTTAACTCTCATTTCCCACCAGGAAGAGGAATTAACCAAAGGCTCAGCGTGCCGTGCCGGAACCAGATTAGGGCCTGAAGCCATCCTGCGGTGTTGCGGCCAGGTCACAAGAAAGCGAGTTGAAGAAAGGAGCTCAGGGGCACTGTAATTCACAAACCTGCAGAGTTATAAATGACAGCTATCGTCCAAAAATAGACTGAAGTAAGGCTGCCAAGAGGACTTGAAAGCGGGGCAGAATTGCAGGAAACCGATTTCAGGAGGTAGACTGGAATTGCATTGAAAGCATAGGAAAAGAGGCAGAACGTCCACAATGATGCACTTGGCCAAAAAGGGCGTATGCGTTTTTTCCTGAATATATTCAGGAAAAAACGCATACGCCCTTTTTGGCCAACCAAGCAAGCTTGCAAAGGAAATCTGCACTACAATGAAGTCTCACTTCCCCCCGGTCAAAAGGGCCATCTGAAAAAAGTGTAAAATCCAGAAAGGCAGGACAGGCCATGGAGAACTGGGAGCCTTGTTATGCTGATGGGCGGGATGTAAATTGCCAACAGACACTCGGGAGAAGTGTATGGTGTTTCCTGAAACATCTAAAAAACAAAGCAACAGAGCCTAGGGCACTTCCACTTATGGTCCTATAGCTTAGGGAAATTAAAATCAAAAAGACACAGCCACCCCAAAGTTTGGAACGGCTCTGTTTACAAGAACCTCGTTTACAGTACAAGTTCAACATCGCAGAAAGTGAAAAATGGATAAAGAAGTTGTGGTATTTACTTACAAAGCAATATCACTCAGCAATGAAATCTATGTCATCAGGCCCTTAGCAGCACAATGAGTGGATTCAGGTATGATGATTCTAACTGAAATAAGTCACACAGAAAAAGAAACATCATAAGATATCAGTAATACACGGAATGTAAACTTGGCTACACAGGAACTGAATTACAGAACAGAACAGGGTCTCAAATTTAGAAAACCAACTTATGCTTGCTTAAGGGGAAAGGTGAGTTGGGGTGCTGCATAAAACCAGAGATTGAAATGAGCACAGATAAAGTTCCTTAAGCCAAATATGGAATAGACAAGAGCTACTCCTTGCTCAACGAAATGGACTCAACACCGCATATTAAACGCCTAAGAATGTACCTGACTAGTAAGTATCTTAAAACCTATGGATTGCTATGTCTCCGAAAGAGAATCAAGCATGTGTACAGGGGCATAAACGCAGCAGTGATAGGATTGGAGAGGTTCGGTGAGCAAATGAAGACCCTTTGAAGTCATATTGCATGGTACCCATTCCACGGGTTTCAACTACCCAGGTTTAAGGTATTCTTCCTTCAGCTAAAACATGCATGTGGAACCCAGAGTATGATCAACCATGTGATCGGGAGACGTGTTCAAATATGTCTCAGTTTTCCTCCCCTGGTACTCGGGTGCAACATTCCAGACGCTTTACTAACACTCTCCCCACTTGGAGAGTCAGCGCCTTTAACCTCCTGTTTGGCCCAGTTTGCAATTTCTGCGGAAGATGAACAGGAATAGCGAGAACCAATGAGAGACTAGCTGGAGGTGTCTGGACGGGCAAATTTAACTCTCATTTCCCACCAGGAAGAGGAATTAACCAAAGGCTCAGCGTGCCGTGCCGGAACCAGATTAGGGCCTGAAGCCATCCTGCGGTGTTGCGGCCAGCTCACAAGAAAGCGAGTTGAAGAAAGGAGCTCAGGGGCACTGTAATTCACAAACCTGCAGAGTTATAAATGACAGCTATCGTCCAAAAATAGACTGAAGTAAGGCTGCCAAGAGGACTTGAAAGCGGGGCAGAATTGCAGGAAACCGATTTCAGGAGGTAGACTGGAATTGCATTGAAAGCATAGGAAAAGAGGCAGAACGTCCACAATGATGCACTTGGCCAAAAAGGGCGTATGCGTTTTTTCCTGAATATATTCAGGAAAAAACGCATACGCCCTTTTTGGCCAACCAAGCAAGCTTGCAAAGGAAATCTGCACTACAATGAAGTCTCACTTCCCCCCGGTCAAAAGGGCCATCTGAAAAAAGTGTAAAATCCAGAAAGGCAGGACAGGCCATGGAGAACTGGGAGCCTTGTTATGCTGATGGGCGGGATGTAAATTGCCAACAGACACTCGGGAGAAGTGTATGGTGTTTCCTGAAACATCTAAAAAACAAAGCAACAGAGCCTAGGGCACTTCCACTTATGGTCCTATAGCTTAGGGAAATTAAAATCAAAAAGACACAGCCACCCCAAAGTTTGGGACGCCTCTGTTTACAAGAACCTCGTTTACAGTACAAGTTCAACATCGCAGAAAGTGAAAAATGGATAAAGAAGTTGTGGTATTTACTTACAAAGCAATATCACTCAGCAATGAAATCTATGTCATCAGGCCCTTAGCAGCACAATGAGTGGATTCAGGTATGATGATTCTAACTGAAATAAGTCACACAGAAAAAGAAACATCATAAGATATCAGTAATACACGGAATGTAAACTTGGCTACACAGGAACTGAATTACAGAACAGAACAGGGTCTCAAATTTAGAAAACCAACTTATGCTTGCTTAAGGGGAAAGGTGAGTTGGGGTGCTGCATAAAACCAGAGATTGAAATGAGCACAGATAAAGTTCCTTAAGCCAAATATGGAATAGACAAGAGCTACTCCTTGCTCAACGAAATGGACTCAACACCGCATATTAAACGCCTAAGAATGTACCTGACTAGTAAGTATCTTAAAACCTATGGATTGCTATGTCTCCGAAAGAGAATCAAGCATGTGTACAGGGGCATAAACGCAGCAGTGATAGGATTGGAGAGGTTCGGTGAGCAAATGAAGACCCTTTGAAGTCATATTGCATGGTACCCATTCCACGGGTTTCAACTCCCAGGTTTAAGGTATTCTTCCTTCAGCTAAAACATGCATGTGGAACCTAGAGTATGATCAACCATGTGATCGGGAGACGTGTTCAAATATGTCTCAGTTTTCCTCCCCTGGTACTCGGGTGCAACATTCCAGACGCTTTACTAACACTCTCCCCACTTGGAGAGTCAGCCCTTTAACCTCCTGTTTGGCCCAGTTTGCAATTTCTGCGGAAGATGAACAGGAATAGCGAGAACCAATGAGAGACTAGCTGGAGGTGTCTGGACGGGCAAATTTAACTCTCATTTCCCACCAGGAAGAGGAATAACCAAAGGCTCAGCATGCCGTGCCGGAACCAGATTAGGGCCTGAAGCCATCCTGCGGTGTTGCGGCCAGGTCACAAGAAAGCGAGTTGAAGAAAGGAGCTCAGGGGCACTGTAATTCACAAACCTGCAGAGTTATAAATGACAGCTATCGTCCAAAAATAGACTGAAGTAAGGCTGCCAAGAGGACTTGAAAGCGGGGCAGAATTGCAGGAAACCGATTTCAGGAGGTAGACTGGAATTGCATTGAAAGCATAGGAAAAGAGGCAGAACGTCCACAATGATGCACTTGGCCAAAAAGGGCGTATGCGTTTTTTCCTGAATATATTCAGGAAAAAACGCATACGCCCTTTTTGGCCAACCAAGCAAGCTTGCAAAGGAAATCTGCACTACAATGAAGTCTCACTTCCCCCCGGTCAAAAGGGCCATCTGAAAAAAGTGTAAAATCCAGAAAGGCAGGACAGGCCATGGAGAACTGGGAGCCTTGTTATGCTGATGGGCGGGATGTAAATTGCCAACAGACACTCGGGAGAAGTGTATGGTGTTTCCTGAAACATCTAAAAAACAAAGCAACAGAGCCTAGGGCACTTCCACTTATGGTCCTATAGCTTAGGGAAATTAAAATCAAAAAGACACAGCCACCCCAAAGTTTGGAACGGCTCTGTTTACAAGAACCTCGTTTACAGTACAAGTTCAACATCGCAGAAAGTGAAAAATGGATAAAGAAGTTGTGGTATTTACTTACAAAGCAATATCACTCAGCAATGAAATCTATGTCATCAGGCCCTTAGCAGCACAATGAGTGGATTCAGGTATGATGATTCTAACTGAAATAAGTCACACAGAAAAAGAAACATCATAAGATATCAGTAATACACGGAATGTAAACTTGGCTACACAGGAACTGAATTACAGAACAGAACAGGGTCTCAAATTTAGAAAACCAACTTATGCTTGCTTAAGGGAAAGGTGAGTTGGGGTGCTGCATAAAACCAGAGATTGAAATGAGCACAGATAAAGTTCCTTAAGCCAAATATGGAATAGACAAGAGCTACTCCTTGCTCAACGAAATGGACTCAACACCCCATATTAAACGCCTAAGAATGTACCTGACTAGTAAGTATCTTAAAACCTATGGATTGCTATGTCTCCGAAAGAGAATCAAGCATGTGTACAGGGGCATAAACGCAGCAGTGATAGGATTGGAGAGGTTCGGTGAGCAAATGAAGACCCTTTGAAGTCATATTGCATGGTACCCATTCCACGGGTCTCAACTCTCCAGGTTTAAGGTATTCTTCCTTCAGCTAAAACATGCATGTGGAACCTAGAGTATGATCAACCATGTGATCGGGAGACGTGTTCAAATATGTCTCAGTTTTCCTCCCCTGGTACTCGGGTGCAACATTCCAGACGCTTTACTAACACTCTCCCCACTTGGAGAGTCAGCCCTTTAACCTCCTGTTTGGCCCAGTTTGCAATTTCTGCGGAAGATGAACAGGAATAGCGAGAACCAATGAGAGACTAGCTGGAGGTGTCTGGACGGGCAAATTTAACTCTCATTTCCCACCAGGAAGAGGAAATAACCAAAGGCTCAGCGTGCCGTGCCGGAACCAGATTAGGGCCTGAAGCCATCCTGCGGTGTTGCGGCCAGCTCACAAGAAAGCGAGTTGAAGAAAGGAGCTCAGGGGCACTGTAATTCACAAACCTGCAGAGTTATAAATGACAGCTATCGTCCAAAAATAGACTGAAGTAAGGCTGCCAAGAGGACTTGAAAGCGGGGCAGAATTGCAGGAAACCGATTTCAGGAGGTAGACTGGAATTGCATTGAAAGCATAGGAAAAGAGGCAGAACGTCCACAATGATGCACTTGGCCAAAAAGGGCGTATGCGTTTTTTCCTGAATATATTCAGGAAAAAACGCATACGCCCTTTTTGGCCAACCAAGCAAGCTTGCAAAGGAAATCTGCACTACAATGAAGTCTCACTTCCCCCCGGTCAAAAGGGCCATCTGAAAAAAGTGTAAAATCCAGAAAGGCAGGACAGGCCATGGAGAACTGGGAGCCTTGTTATGCTGATGGGCGGGATGTAAATTGCCAACAGACACTCGGGAGAAGTGTATGGTGTTTCCTGAAACATCTAAAAAACAAAGCAACAGAGCCTAGGGCACTTCCACTTATGGTCCTATAGCTTAGGGAAATTAAAATCAAAAAGACACAGCCACCCCAAAGTTTGGAACGGCTCTGTTTACAAGAACCTCGTTTACAGTACAAGTTCAACATCGCAGAAAGTGAAAAATGGATAAAGAAGTTGTGGTATTTACTTACAAAGCAATATCACTCAGCAATGAAATCTATGTCATCAGGCCCTTAGCAGCACAATGAGTGGATTCAGGTATGATGATTCTAACTGAAATAAGTCACACAGAAAAAGAAACATCATAAGATATCAGTAATACACGGAATGTAAACTTGGCTACACAGGAACTGAATTACAGAACAGAACAGGGTCTCAAATTTAGAAAACCAACTTATGCTTGCTTAAGGGGAAAGGTGAGTTGGGGTGCTGCATAAAACCAGAGATTGAAATGAGCACAGATAAAGTTCCTTAAGCCAAATATGGAATAGACAAGAGCTACTCCTTGCTCAACGAAATGGACTCAACACCGCATATTAAACGCCTAAGAATGTACCTGACTAGTAAGTATCTTAAAACCTATGGATTGCTATGTCTCCGAAAGAGAATCAAGCATGTGTACAGGGGCATAAACGCAGCAGTGATAGGATTGGAGAGGTTCGGTGAGCAAATGAAGACCCTTTGAAGTCATATTGCATGGTACCCATTCCACGGGTCTCAGCTCTCCAGGTTTAAGGTATTCTTCCTTCAGCTAAAACATGCATGTGGAACCCAGAGTATGATCAACCATGTGATCGGGAGACGTGTTCAAATATGTCTCAGTTTTCCTCCCCTGGTACTCGGGTGCAACATTCCAGACGCTTTACTAACACTCTCCCCACTTGGAGAGTCAGTCCCTTTAACCTCCTGTTTGGCCCAGTTTGCAATTTCTGCGGAAGATGAACAGGAATAGCGAGAACCAATGAGAGACTAGCTGGAGGTGTCTGGACGGGCAAATTTAACTCTCATTTCCCACCAGGAAGAGGAATAACCAAAGGCTCAGCGTGCCGTGCCGGAACCAGATTAGGGCCTGAAGCCATCCTGCGGTGTTGCGGCCAGGTCACAAGAAAGCGAGTTGAAGAAAGGAGCTCAGGGGCACTGTAATTCACAAACCTGCAGAGTTATAAATGACAGCTATCGTCCAAAAATAGACTGAAGTAAGGCTGCCAAGAGGACTTGAAAGCGGGGCAGAATTGCAGGAAACCGATTTCAGGAGGTAGACTGGAATTGCATTGAAAGCATAGGAAAAGAGGCAGAACGTCCACAATGATGCACTTGGCCAAAAAGGGCGTATGCGTTTTTTCCTGAATATATTCAGGAAAAAACGCATACGCCCTTTTTGGCCAACCAAGCAAGCTTGCAAAGGAAATCTGCACTACAATGAAGTCTCACTTCCCCCCGGTCAAAAGGGCCATCTGAAAAAAGTGTAAAATCCAGAAAGGCAGGACAGGCCATGGAGAACTGGGAGCCTTGTTATGCTGATGGGCGGGATGTAAATTGCCAACAGACACTCGGGAGAAGTGTATGGTGTTTCCTGAAACATCTAAAAAACAAAGCAACAGAGCCTAGGGCACTTCCACTTATGGTCCTATAGCTTAGGGAAATTAAAATCAAAAAGACACAGCCACCCCAAAGTTTGGGACGGCTCTGTTTACAAGAACCTCGTTTACAGTACAAGTTCAACATCGCAGAAAGTGAAAAATGGATAAAGAAGTTGTGGTATTTACTTACAAAGCAATATCACTCAGCAATGAAATCTATGTCATCAGGCCCTTAGCAGCACAATGAGTGGATTCAGGTATGATGATTCTAACTGAAATAAGTCACACAGAAAAAGAAACATCATAAGATATCAGTAATACACGGAATGTAAACTTGGCTACACAGGAACTGAATTACAGAACAGAACAGGGTCTCAAATTTAGAAAACCAACTTATGCTTGCTTAAGGGGAAAGGTGAGTTGGGGTGCTGCATAAAACCAGAGATTGAAATGAGCACAGATAAAGTTCCTTAAGCCAAATATGGAATAGACAAGAGCTACTCCTTGCTCAACGAAATGGACTCAACACCGCATATTAAACGCCTAAGAATGTACCTGACTAGTAAGTATCTTAAAACCTATGGATTGCTATGTCTCCGAAAGAGAATCAAGCATGTGTACAGGGGCATAAACGCAGCAGTGATAGGATTGGAGAGGTTCGGTGAGCAAATGAAGACCCTTTGAAGTCATATTGCATGGTACCCATTCCACGGGTTTCAACTCCAGGTTTAAGGTATTCTTCCTTCAGCTAAAACATGCATGTGGAACCCAGAGTATGATCAACCATTTGATCGGGAGACGTGTTCACATATGTCTCAGTTTTCCTCCCCTGGTACTCGGGTGCAACATTCCAGACGCTTTACTAACACTCTCCCCACTTGGAGAGTCAGCCCTTTAACCTCCTGTTTGGCCCAGTTTGCAATTTCTGCGGAAGATGAACAGGAATAGCGAGAACCAATGAGAGACTAGCTGGAGGTGTCTGGACGGGCAAATTTAACTCTCATTTCCCACCAGGAAGAGGAATTAACCAAAGGCTCAGCGTGCCGTGCCGGAACCAGATTAGGGCCTGAAGCCATCCTGCGGTGTTGCGGCCAGCTCACAAGAAAGCGAGTTGAAGAAAGGAGCTCAGGGGCACTGTAATTCACAAACCTGCAGAGTTATAAATGACAGCTATCGTCCAAAAATAGACTGAAGTAAGGCTGCCAAGAGGACTTGAAAGCGGGGCAGAATTGCAGGAAACCGATTTCAGGAGGTAGACTGGAATTGCATTGAAAGCATAGGAAAAGAGGCAGAACGTCCACAATGATGCACTTGGCCAAAAAGGGCGTATGCGTTTTTTCCTGAATATATTCAGGAAAAAACGCATACGCCCTTTTTGGCCAACCAAGCAAGCTTGCAAAGGAAATCTGCACTACAATGAAGTCTCACTTCCCCCCGGTCAAAAGGGCCATCTGAAAAAAGTGTAAAATCCAGAAAGGCAGGACAGGCCATGGAGAACTGGGAGCCTTGTTATGCTGATGGGCGGGATGTAAATTGCCAACAGACACTTGGGAGAAGTGTATGGTGTTTCCTGAAACATCTAAAAAACAAAGCAACAGAGCCTAGGGCACTTCCACTTATGGTCCTATAGCTTAGGGAAATTAAAATCAAAAAGACACAGCCACCCCAAAGTTTGGGACGGCTCTGTTTACAAGAACCTCGTTTACAGTACAAGTTCAACATCGCAGAAAGTGAAAAATGGATAAAGAAGTTGTGGTATTTACTTACAAAGCAATATCACTCAGCAATGAAATCTATGTCATCAGGCCCTTAGCAGCACAATGAGTGGATTCAGGTATGATGATTCTAACTGAAATAAGTCACACAGAAAAAGAAACATCATAAGATATCAGTAATACACGGAATGTAAACTTGGCTACACAGGAACTGAATTACAGAACAGAACAGGGTCTCAAATTTAGAAAACCAACTTATGCTTGCTTAAGGGGAAAGGTGAGTTGGGGTGCTGCATAAAACCAGAGATTGAAATGAGCACAGATAAAGTTCCTTAAGCCAAATATGGAATAGACAAGAGCTACTCCTTGCTCAACGAAATGGACTCAACACCGCATATTAAACGCCTAAGAATGTACCTGACTAGTAAGTATCTTAAAACCTATGGATTGCTATGTCTCCGAAAGAGAATCAAGCATGTGTACAGGGGCATAAACGCAGCAGTGATAGGATTGGAGAGGTTCGGTGAGCAAATGAAGACCCTTTGAAGTCCATATTGCATGGTACCCATTCCACGGGTTTCAACTACCAGGTTTAAGGTATTCTTCCTTCAGCTAAAACATGCATGTGGAACCAGAGTATGATCAACCAACGTGAACGGGAGACGTGTTCAAATATGTCTCAGTTTTCCTCCCCTGGTACTCGGGTGCAACATTCCAGACGCTTTACTAACACTCTCCCCACTTGGAGAGTCAGCGCCTTTAACCTCCTGTTTGGCCCAGTTTGCAATTTCTGCGGAAGATGAACAGGAATAGCGAGAACCAATGAGAGACTAGCTGGAGGTGTCTGGACGGGCAAATTTAACTCTCATTTCCCACCAGGAAGAGGAAATAACCAAAGGCTCAGCGTGCCGTGCCGGAACCAGATTAGGGCCTGAAGCCATCCTGCGGTGTTGCGGCCAGCTCACAAGAAAGCGAGTTGAAGAAAGGAGCTCAGGGGCACCTGTAATTCACAAACCTGCAGAGTTATAAATGACAGCTATCGTCCAAAAATAGACTGAAGTAAGGCTGCCAAGAGGACTTGAAAGCGGGGCAGAATTGCACAAACCGATTTCAGGAGGTAGACTGGAATTGCATTGAAAGCATAGGAAAAGAGGCAGAACGTCCACAATGATGCACTTGGCCAAAAAGGGCGTATGCGTTTTTTCCTGAATATATTCAGGAAAAAACGCATACGCCCTTTTTGGCCAACCAAGCAAGCTTTGCAAAGGAAATCTGCACTACAATGAAGTCTCACTTCCCCCCGGTCAAAAGGGCCATCTGAAAAAAGTGTAAAATCCAGAAAGGCAGGACAGGCCATGGAGAACTGGGAGCCTTGTTATGCTGATGGGCGGGATGTAAATTGCCAACAGACACTCGGGAGAAGTGTATGGTGTTTCCTGAAACATCTAAAAAACAAAGCAACAGAGCCTAGGGCACTTCCACTTATGGTCCTATAGCTTAGGGAAATTAAAATCAAAAAGACACAGCCACCCCAAAGTTTGGACGCTCTGTTTACAAGAACCTCGTTTACCGTACAAGTTCAACTATCGCAGAAAGTGAAAAATGGATAAAGAAGTTGTGGTACTTACGTACAATGCAGTATCACTCAGCAATGAAATCTATGTCATCAGGCCCTTAGCAGCTCAATGAGTGGATTCAGGTATGATGATTCTAACTGAAATAAGTCACACAGAAAAAGAAACATCATAAGATATCAGTAATACACGGAATGTAAACTTGGCTACACAGGAACTGAATTACAGAACAGAACAGGGTCTCAAATTTAGAAAACCAACTTATGCTTGCTTAAGGGGAAAGGTGAGTTGGGGTGCTGCATAAAACCAGAGATTGAAATGAGCACAGATAAAGTTCCTTAAGCCAAATATGGAATAGACAAGAGCTACTCCTTGCTCAACGAAATGGACTCAACACCGCATATTAAACGCCTAAGAATGTACCTGACTAGTAAGTATCTTAAAACCTATGGATTGCTATGTCTCCGAAAGAGAATCAAGCATGTGTACAGGGGCATAAACGCAGCAGTGATAGGATTGGAGAGGTTCGGTGAGCAAATGAAGACCCTTTGAAGTCATATTGCATGGTACCCATTCCACGGGTTTCAACTACCAGGTTTTAAGGTATTCTTCCTTCAGCTAAAACATGCATGTGGAACCCAAGTATGATCAACCATGTGATCGGGAGACGTGTTCAAATATGTCTCAGTTTTCGTACCCTGGTACTCGGGTGCAACATTCCAGACGCTTTACTAACACTCTCCCCACTTGGAGAGTCAGCGCCTTTAACCTCCTGTTTGGCACAGTTTGCAATTTCTGCGGAAGATGACCAGGAATAGCGAGAACCAATGAGAGGCTAGCTGGAGGTGTCTGGACGGGCAAATTTAACTCTCATTTCCACCAGGAAGAGGAAATAACCAAAGGCTCAGCATGCCGTGCCGGAACCAGATTAGGGCCTGAAGCCATCCTGCGGTGTTGCGGCCAGCTCAAAAGAAAGCGAGTTGAAGAAAGGAGCTCAGGGGCACTGTAATTCACAAACCTGCAGAGTTATAAATGACAGCTATCGTCCAAAAATAGACTGAAGTAAGGCTGCCAAGAGGACTTGAAAGCGGGGCAGAATTGCAGGAAACCGATTTCAGGAGGTAGACTGGAATTGCATTGAAAGCATAGGAAAAGAGGCAGAACGTCCACAATGATGCACTTGGCCAAAAAGGGCGTATGCGTTTTTTCCTGAATATATTCAGGAAAAAACGCATACGCCCTTTTTGGCCAACAAGCAAGCTTGCAAAGGAAATCTGCACTACAATGAAGTCTCACTTCCCCCCGGTCAAAAGGGCCATCTGAAAAAAGTGTAAAATCCAGAAAGGCAGGACAGGCCATGGAGAACTGGGAGCCTTGTTATGCTGATGGGGGGGGATGTAAATTGCCAACAACCACTCGGGAGAAGTGTATGGTGTTTCCTGAAACATCTAAAAAACAAAGCAACAGAGCCTAGGGCACTTCCACTTATGGTCCTATAGCTTAGGGAAATTAAAATCAAAAAGACACAGCCACCCCAAAGTTTGGGACGGCTCTGTTTACAAGAACCTCGTTTACAGTACAAGTTCAACATCGCAGAAAGTGAAAAATGGATAAAGAAGTTGTGGTATTTACTTACAAATCAATATCACTCAGCAATGAAATCTGTGTCATCAGGCCCGTAGCAGCACAATGAGTGGATTCAGGTACGATGATTCTAACTGAAATAAGTCACACAGAAAAAGAAACATCATAAGATATCACGTAATACACGGAATGTAAACTTGGCTACACAGGAACTGAATTACAGAACAGAACAGGGTCTCAAATTTAGAAAACCAACTTATGCTTGCTTAAGGGGAAAGGTGAGTTGGGGTGCTGCATAAAACCAGAGATTGAAATGAGCACAGATAAAGTTCCTTAAGCCAAATATGGAATAGACAAGAGCTACTCCTTGCTCAACGAAATGGACTCAACACCGCATATTAAACGCCTAAGAATGTACCTGACTAGTAAGTATCTTAAAACCTATGGATTGCTATGTCTCCGAAAGAGAATCAAGCATGTGTACAGGGGCATAAACGCAGCAGTGATAGGATTGGAGAGGTTCGGTGAGCAAATGAAGACCCTTTGAAGTCATATTGCATGGTACCCATTCCACGGGTTTCAACTACCCAGGTTTTAAGGTATTCTTCCTTCAGCTAAAACATGCATGTGGAACCCAGAGTATGATCAACCATGTGAACGGGAGACGTGTTCAAATATGTCTCAGTTTTCCTCCCCTGGTACTCGGGTGCAACATTCCAGACGCTTTACTAACACTCTCCCCACTTGGAGAGTCAGTCGCCTTTAACCTCCTGTTTGGCCCAGTTTGCAATTTCTGTGGAAGATGAACAGGAATAGCGAGAACCAATGAGAGGACTAGCTGGAGGTGTCTGGACGGGCAAATTTAACTCTCATTTCCCACCAGGAAGAGGAATTAACCAAAGGCTCAGCGTGCCGTGCCGGAACCAGATTAGGGCCTGAAGCCATCCTGCGGTGTTGCGGCCAGGCTCACAAGAAAGCGAGTTGAAGAAAGGAGCTCAGGGGCACTGTAATTCACAAACCTGCAGAGTTATAAATGACAGCTATCGTCCAAAAATAGACTGAAGTAAGGCTGCCAAGAGGACTTGAAAGCGGGGCAGAATTGCAGGAAACCGATTTCAGGAGGTAGACTGGAATTGCATTGAAAGCATAGGAAAAGAGGCAGAACGTCCACAATGATGCACTTGGCCAAAAAGGGCGTATGCGTTTTTTCCTGAATATATTCAGGAAAAAACGCATACGCCCTTTTTGGCCAACCAAGCAAGCTTGCAAAGGAAATCTGCACTACAATGAAGTCTCACTTCCCCCCGGTCAAAAGGGCCATCTGAAAAAAGTGTAAAATCCAGAAAGGCAGGACAGGCCATGGAGAACTGGGAGCCTTGTTATGCTGATGGGCGGGATGTAAATTGCCAACAACCACTCGGGAGAAGTGTATGGTGTTTCCTGAAACATCTAAAAAACAAAGCAACAGAACCTAGGGCACTTCCACTTATGGTCCTATAGCTTAGGGAAATTAAAATCAAAAAGACACAGCCACCCCAAAGTTTGGGACGGCTCTGTTTACAAGAACCTCGTTTACAGTACAAGTTCAACATCGCAGAAAGTGAAAAATGGATAAAGAAGTTGTGGTATTTACTTACAAAGCAATATCACTCAGCAATGAAATCTGTGTCATCAGGCCCTTAGCAGCACAATGAGTGGATTCAGGTATGATGATTCTAACTGAAATAAGTCACACAGAAAAAGAAACATCATAAGATATCAGTAATACACGGAATGTAAACTTGGCTACACAGGAACTGAATTACAGAACAGAACAGGGTCTCAAATTTAGAAAACCAACTTATGCTTGCTTAAGGGGAAAGGTGAGTTGGGGTGCTGCATAAAACCAGAGATTGAAATGAGCACAGATAAAGTTCCTTAAGCCAAATATGGAATAGACAAGAGCTACTCCTTGCTCAACGAAATGGACTCAACACCGCATATTAAACGCCTAAGAATGTACCTGACTAGTAAGTATCTTAAAACCTATGGATTGCTATGTCTCCGAAAGAGAATCAAGCATGTGTACAGGGGCATAAACGCAGCAGTGATAGGATTGGAGAGGTTCGGTGAGCAAATGAAGACCCTTTGAAGTCATATTGCATGGTACCCATTCCACGGGTTTCAACTACCCAGGTTTAAGGTATTCTTCCTTCAGCTAAAACATGCATGTGGAACCCAGAGTATGATCAACCATGTGATCGGGAGACGTGTTCAAATATGTCTCAGTTTTCCTCCCCTGGTACTCGGGTGCAACATTCCAGACGCTTTACTAACACTCTCCCCACTTGGAGAGTCAGCGCCTTTAACCTCCTGTTTGGCCCAGTTTGCAATTTCTGCGGAAGATGAACAGGAATAGCGAGAACCAATGAGAGACTAGCTGGAGGTGTCTGGACGGGCAAATTTAACTCTCATTTCCCACCAGGAAGAGGAAATAACCAAAGGCTCAGCGTGCCGTGCCGGAACCAGATTAGGGCCTGAAGCCATCCTGCGGTGTTGCGGCCAGGTCACAAGAAAGCGAGTTGAAGAAAGGAGCTCAGGGGCACTGTAATTCACAAACCTGCAGAGTTATAAATGACAGCTATCGTCCAAAAATAGACTGAAGTAAGGCTGCCAAGAGGACTTGAAAGCGGGGCAGAATTGCAGGAAACCGATTTCAGGAGGTAGACTGGAATTGCATTGAAAGCATAGGAAAAGAGGCAGAACGTCCACAATGATGCACTTGGCCAAAAAGGGCGTATGCGTTTTTTCCTGAATATATTCAGGAAAAAACGCATACGCCCTTTTTGGCCAACCAAGCAAGCTTGCAAAGGAAATCTGCACTACAATGAAGTCTCACTTCCCCCCGGTCAAAAGGGCCATCTGAAAAAAGTGTAAAATCCAGAAAGGCAGGACAGGCCATGGAGAACTGGGAGCCTTGTTATGCTGATGGGCGGGATGTAAATTGCCAACAGACACTCGGGAGAAGTGTATGGTGTTTCCTGAAACATCTAAAAAACAAAGCAACAGAGCCTAGGGCACTGCCACTTATGGTCCTATAGCTTAGGGAAATTAAAATCAAAAAGACACAGCCACCCCAAAGTTTGGGACGCCTCTGTTTACAAGAACCTCGTTTACAGTACAAGTTCAACATCAGCAGAAAGTGAAAAATGGATAAAGAAGTTGTGGTACTTACTTACAAAGCAATATCACTCAGCAATGAAATCTATGTCATCAGGCCCTTAGCAGCACTAATGAGTGGATTCAGGTATGATGATTCTAACTGAAATAAGTCACACAGAAAAAGAAACATCATAAGATATCAGTAATACACGGAATGTAAACTTGGCTACACAGGAACTGAATTACAGAACAGAACAGGGTCTCAAATTTAGAAAACCAACTTATGCTTGCTTAAGGGGAAAGGTGAGTTGGGGTGCTGCATAAAACCAGAGATTGAAATGAGCACAGATAAAGTTCCTTAAGCCAAATATGGAATAGACAAGAGCTACTCCTTGCTCAACGAAATGGACTCAACACCGCATATTAAACGCCTAAGAATGTACCTGACTAGTAAGTATCTTAAAACCTATGGATTGCTATGTCTCCGAAAGAGAATCAAGCATGTGTACAGGGGCATAAACGCAGCAGTGATAGGATTGGAGAGGTTCGGTGAGCAAATGAAGACCCTTTGAAGTCATATTGCATGGTACCCATTCCACGGGTTTCAACTACCCAGGTTTAAGGTATTCTTCCTTCAGCTAAAACATGCATGTGGAACCCAGAGTATGATCAACCATGTGATCGGGAGACGTGTTCAAATATGTCTCAGTTTTCCTACCCTGGTACTCGGGTGCAACATTCCAGACGCTTTACTAACACTCTCCCCACTTGGAGAGTCAGTCCCTTTAACCTCCTGTTTGGCCCAGTTTGCAATTTCTGCGGAAGATGAACAGGAATAGCGAGAACCAATGAGAGACTAGCTGGAGGTGTCTGGGATGGGCAAATTTAACTCTCATTTCCCACCAGGAAGAGGAATTAACCAAAGGCTCAGCGTGCCGTGCCGGAACCAGATTAGGGCCTGAAGCCATCCTGCGGTGTTGCGGCCAGCTCACAAGAAAGCGAGTTGAAGAAAGGAGCTCAGGGGCACTGTAATTCACAAACCTGCAGAGTTATAAATGACAGCTATCGTCCAAAAATAGACTGAAGTAAGGCTGCCAAGAGGACTTGAAAGCGGGGCAGAATTGCAGGAAACCGATTTCAGGAGGTAGACTGGAATTGCATTGAAAGCATAGGAAAAGAGGCAGAACGTCCACAATGATGCACTTGGCCAAAAAGGGCGTATGCGTTTTTTCCTGAATATATTCAGGAAAAAACGCATACGCCCTTTTTGGCCAACCAAGCAAGCTTGCAAAGGAAATCTGCACTACAATGAAGTCTCACTTCCCCCCGGTCAAAAGGGCCATCTGAAAAAAGTGTAAAATCCAGAAAGGCAGGACAGGCCATGGAGAACTGGGAGCCTTGTTATGCTGATGGGCTGGATGTAAATTGCCAACAACCACTCGGGAGAAGTGTATGGTGTTTCCTGAAACATCTAAAAAACAAAGCAACAGAGCCTAGGGCACTTCCACTTATGGTCCTATAGCTTAGGGAAATTAAAATCAAAAAGACACAGCCACCCCAAAGTTTGGGACGCCTCTGTTTACAAGAACCTCGTTTACAGTACAAGTTCAATATCGCAGAAAGTGAAAAATGGATAAAGAACTTGTGGTACTTACTTACAATGCAATATCACTCAGCAATGAAATCTATGTCATCAGGCCCTTAGCAGCATAATGAGTGGATTCAGGTACTGATGATTCTAACTGAAATAAGTCACACAGAAAAAGAAACATCATAAGATATCACTAATACACGGAATGTAAACTTGGCTACACAGGAACTGAATTACAGAACAGAACAGGGTCTCAAATTTAGAAAACCAACTTATGCTTGCTTAAGGGGAAAGGTGAGTTGGGGTGCTGCATAAAACCAGAGATTGAAATGAGCACAGATAAAGTTCCTTAAGCCAAATATGGAATAGACAAGAGCTACTCCTTGCTCAACGAAATGGACTCAACACCCCATATTAAACGCCTAAGAATGTACCTGACTAGTAAGTATCTTAAAACCTATGGATTGCTATGTCTCCGAAAGAGAATCAAGCGTGTGTACAGGGGCATAAACGCAGCAGTGATAGGATTGGATAGGTTCGGTGAGCAAATGAAGACCCTTTGAAGTCATATTGCATGGTACCCATTCCACGGGTCTCAACTCTCCAGGTTTAAGGTATTCTTCCTTCAGCTAAAACATGCATGTGGAACCCAGAGTATGATCAACCGTGTGAACGGGAGACGTGTTCAAATATGTCTCAGTTTTCCTCCCCTGGTACTCGGGTGCAACATTCCAGACGCTTTACTAACACTCTCCCGACTTGGAGAGTCAGCGCCTTTAACCTCCTGTTTGGCCCAGTTTGCAATTTCTGCGGAAGATGAACAGGAATAGGGAGAACCAATGAGAGACTAGCTGGAGGTGTCTGGACGGGCAAATTTAACTCTCATTTCCCACCAGGAAGAGGAATAACCAAAGGCTCAGCGTGCCGTGCCGGAACCAGATTAGGGCCTGAAGCCATCCTGCGGTGTTGCGGCCAGCTCAAAAGAAAGCGAGTTGAAGAAAGGAGCTCAGGGTCTCTGTAATTCACAAACCTGCAGAGTTATAAATGACAGCTATCGTCCAAAAATATACTGAAGTAAGGCTGCCAAGAGGACTTGAAAGCGGGGCAGAATTGCAGGATACCGATTTCAGGAGGTAGACTGGAATTGCATTGAAAGCGTAGGAAAAGAGGCAGAACGTCCACAATGATGCACTTTGCCAAAAGGGCATATGCGTTTTTTCCTGAATATATTCAGGAAAAAACGCATACGCCCTTTTTGGCCAACCAAGCAAGCTTGCAAAGGAAATCTGCACTACAATGAAGTCTCACTTCCCCCCGGTCAAAAGGGCCATCAGAATAAAGTGTAAAATCCAGAAAGGCAGGACAGGCCATGGAGAACTGGGAGCCTTGTTATGCTGATGGGCGGGATGTAAATTGCCAACAGACACTCGGGAGAAGTGTATGGTGTTTCCTGAAACATCTAAAAAACAAAGCAACAGAGCCTAGGGCACTTCCACTTATGGTCCTATAGCTTAGGGAAATTAATATCAAAAAGACACAGCAACCCCAAAATTTGGGACGGCTCTTTTTACAGGAATCTCTTCTACGGCACAAGTTAAATATCCCAGAGAGCAAATAATGGATAAAGAAGTTGCGGTACTTCTGTACAACAGAATACCACTCAGCAATGAAATCTATGTCACCAGGCCCGTACCAGCATAATGAGTGCATTGAGGCACGATGATTCTAAGTGAAATAAGTCACACAGAAAAAGAAACATCATAAGGTATCACTAATACACGGAATGTGAACTTGGCTACACATGAACTGAATTACAAAACAGAACAGGGTCTCAAGTTTAGAAAACCAACTTATGCCTGCTTAAGGGGGAAGGTGAGTTGGGGTGCTGCATAAAAGCAGAGTTTGAAATTAGCACAGATACCATTCCATAAGCCAAATATGTAATAGACAAGAGCTACCCCTTGCTCAACGAAATGGATTCAACAATGAGGTATCACCTCACACCTGGTAGAATAGGCATCATTGAAAATCTACAAACAAAAAATGCTGGAAAGGGTGTGGAGAAAAGGAACCCTCTTCCACTATTGTTGGGAATATAAATTGATACAGTCATTATGGAGAACAATATGGAATTTCTTAAGAAACTAACAATAGAATTACCATATGATACAGCAATCCCAGTACTGGACATATACCCAGACAAAACCATAAATCAAAAAGAGTCATTCACCGCAATATTCATTGCATCACTATTTACAATATCGAGGTAATGGAAGCAACCTAAATGCCCACAGACAGACGAATGCATAAAGCTGTGGTACATATATAAAATGGAATATTACTAAGCCATGAAAAGGAATGAACTTGGGTCATTTGTAGAGACGTCGATGGATCTAGAGACTGTCATACAGAGTGAAGTAAGTCAGAAAGAGAAAAACAAATCTTGTATATTCATGCATATATGTGGAACCTAGAAAAACTGTACAGATTAACCATTTTGCAAGGCATAAATAGAGCAACAGATGTAGACAACAAACGTATGGACAACAAGGGGGGAAAGCTGTTGGGGGGGGGGTGGTGGGAGGAGTTGAGAGACTGGGATTGGCATGTATACATTTATATGTATAAAATAGATAACCAATAAGAACCTGCTGTATAAAAATATAAAATAAAATTCAAAATTAAAAAGAAGTAAAATTTAAAAAATAAAACAGAAAAAACAATTATTCCCTGCACATACATGTATTTATATGAATAAATTATTTCCATGCTTATATCTGTAAATACAAAAAAGAGGAATAAAATCTACCTTGAACCAAAAACGAAAAAGAGAAAAAAAACACAGAACCCACCAGTTACACAGAGGAAAACCGTATCAGGGCACTTGCTCCAGTTGTAAACAATTCTGAAGTTGGTCAGTGGTGGGGAATCGTCTCCCATTCAGCCAGCAGCCCCCACGCAACAAGCGTCCTCATTGCAAAGCTGGGGCACCGTGCCGAGGCATCTGTGAGTAAACGTGAGCTGAGCCCCAGGCCAGTTGCTGCTGAACTATTCCCACCCGTCCCAGGTAAAACACCTGAATATATACAAGGACTTGAAAGCCTAGAGGAAGGGCCATAGAGCCACACGAGTGACAGCATGCCGGCCGACTTGGTGCCTGCAGGCCAGCCAGGATGGTCCTGGCCCTGGGTGCTCTTCTGGAAGATTTCCATTTCCCTGCCTGAGATACCCGTCCTGTCCCTGCCCCCACTGCTTTTTTCCTTCCTCACCTCTGCCCAGGGAGAAATTCCAGCAGCAGGTATGGGTGACACATCCTCTTCTTTAGCAGGTGGCAGCCTGGCAACTGCTGCAGAAAGTCCAGCAGAGCCCCACTCACACTGGGCCACCCACAAAGCCGTGGCCTCTCACTCCCTCCCACCAGCCCAGCCCCGAGACTGCTGACAGGGCAGAGAAAATGGCGTCAGGCACGGCTGCAGGGGCTCTTGCTGCCTGGAGTGGTATTTATATTGATCTCAACCCAGGCACACCTGGGGAGGGCTGGCCGGCACGGTAAGGCTGCCCAGGTCAGCCAATCATCACCCCTCAGGGGCTCACAGTTGCAGAAAATGGAACTTGCTGAACCGGCCAGGTCCAAGGAACAGGTGTGGGCTCCTGAGAGTCAGGATAGACAAGGGGCTGCAGCTTTGGCTTGTTTTCTAATCATTTTATCTGGCCCATGAGTGGGAGACAACTTCAAGAAAACCCTCTCCTAATGAGAGGAACCCAGGAGTCAGGCAGAGGAGGGGTGGGTGGTGGTTGGAGACAGAGGCCTGGTGCCCCGGGTGCAGTGGAAGTCTCTGGAAGACCAGGTGGAGGGAGGCCTCACGGAGTGATGCCCAGGGTCACAGACCTGTCGCAGCTGCTGTTTGTTAGTTCAAGTCCTGCTCTGAGGTGCTCTGTGTCAGCTCTGAGCGACAGGTGAGCTGGGGGTGCTCTGCAATGAGGGCTATGTGCACGGTTCCTGTGTGCCCAGCCCTGCCACGGTACCTGCAAGGGTAGCTCTGTATCCTGGGAGGGGCCTGACCACGAGAGCCCCGTGGGCTGGGGTGGGGGTGGGGTACCTGCCCAGGTGAGCTCCATATTCTGGGATTGGTCTGACCACGAGAGCCCCATGGGCTGCTGGGGACCTGGTAAAGGATGTCAGGACAGTCAGTGAAGCCACCGAGGATATACCTCCAGTTGCTCCTAATTCCTACACCCTGCTGGTCATTCTACCAACCACCAGGACATGGTATTCTGTATTAGTCTTCAATGATGCCTTCTTTTGTATTCCATTAGTCCCAGAGTCACAAGAAATTTTGGCTTGTGAGTGGCAGGACTCCACATACAACTAAAACAATACTTCCGGGCCGTCTGGCCCCAAGGGTGCAAAAATTCCCACACCATCTTTGGGGAAAGCTTAGCTAAAGACCTAAAAGTTCTACCTCTGGAAAAGGAAACCCTCCTTCAATATGCAGACGACATTCTGATCACCAGCCCTACTAAGGAGGCCTCTGAACTACCAAGCCAATAAAGGATAGAAGTTGTCCAAGAAAAAGCTCAAATATCACAGACTGCGGTGACCTGCCTGGGCTTCATTCTCACAGAAGGTCAGAGAAGCCCATCCCAGGAAAGGGAAGAAACCATTTTCAGCCTTACCCCTTTCTAAAACTAGAAGACAGCTTAGGGGTTCCTGGGGAGGCCAGGGTTTGCTGCTTCTGGATCCCTAACTACAGTCTACTAGCTGGGCCTCTATATGAAACACTGAAAGGAAAAGATGATGATCCTTTTGAATAGAATCCAGAAGTGGCCTTTCAAGAATGGAAAGAGCAGTCAATTCAGACCCTTGCCCTGGAACTCCCTAATTTAGCTAAACCCTTTGACCTTTACATTCCCGGTGAAAGGTGAATCGCCATTGGAGAATTAGTGCAAAAACTGGGACCACTTGAAATGGAACAATGCAAGAATGCCATCCAGGTAGGATAAACTACGGTCACTAAGGGGCTTGGCCCACTGCCACATCTGGCCAAGATACTGGCGGTATCTAAAAACCTGGAAATCAGCAGCCCAAAAGGCCACCTCCCTCCTAAGGGAAAAGGACCCCATGTGGTGATCCTAACCACCAACCATGCCCTGAAGTTGCAGGGTTCGCTCCGTGGGCACACCGACCTTGAGTGAGGAGGCCCTCCAACTCCAACATCCAGAGAGATAACCGGGGGCAACAGGGCACCATGACGACTCGTGTGAACATCACTTGACCTGGAGTTTCTCTCATAAAACAACAAGAGTGTGTCCCAAAAGAGTAGACTACTGCTTGCAGGACTTACTGCACCCAGAGGGGAGCTAATAATCTTGGCGGGGGAACAGTATACCACACTGTCACCATAGAAAAGCCTACAGACACCGTGATGATGGTGGCCAATAAGACCGGCTGGACTCCTGTTTACTTCAAAAGGCTGTTGACTCAGTAGCCATCATGGTCCTTGGTCACCACTGACCCTGGACTGTCTGGGAGTTGAGCGGGCAGGGCTCTGACACCTGGTGCTGTTTGTACGTTAATTCAGGGGCCTAATTGAAGAAAGCGCAGACTACTGGTCAGAGCATCTAGGCTGGCAGAAACGGTCAGCCTAAGGTGGCCGAACAAATGTGGGGCGGGGTGAAACCGGCCCCCACAGCGTCTCTGCACATCTCTTTCCTGGACCCTTAAAGGTCATTAGAATCTATAACACTTCCAATGCTGGTGCTCAGGTGGACGAGCAGGGAGGCAGGTGTCCTGGGGACAATCAACGTCACCGGGAGGCTGCTGGGGAGAAGCTCTGACCCTCGCCCCAGGGTATGAGGGCTCCCAACTCAGCACTCAGCAGTTACAGAAGAAGGGTCTGCACCCTCAGCACTCCAAGAATGAGGAACGGGACAAAAGGCAGAGGAGGGGTTTGTCCCCAGCAAAGCCCATTAAAAATCCCTGGGAGATAAAAATAGAATCTGGGCAATAAAGTCAAGTCTAACCTTTTTTATCCTTTGTGCTTTGTCTAATTTCACGTGCTCCTAGGGTCCCGCATGCAGAGGTTCCACACCCGGCACTTCAGACCAGATTTCCTAGTGCAGAATGGCTGGGTCGACACCTCAGCTCCTGGGGCCCAGTGCAGACTCCACGATATAGAGCCTGAGCTACAGCCAACCCGGCCCTCGAGAGCTCCGCCGCCTCCCTCCCTCCCACTGACTCTGACAGGATCTCTACACAGCAGCCCAGCCCACAGCCCACAGGGTAGTGCATGCTCTCACCTCTCCATTCTCTGATCAAAATATAAAGTTTCCTTTGCTTGTGAACCAAACTCAGTCTCGATCTGTTGGCCCCAATGACACTGGGCAGGGGGACACTTGTTGGGGTCCACTCTGGAGGATCAGTAACAGAAATTGAGACTATTGTAACCTCAATGAACAGATGTGTGAGCCAAACTGTAGTTAACATAGAACAGTGTATAAGGCTCGGGTAAAATAAGATGTTTTTAACACTTCCATTTGATATTTCCATCACTTTTTATAAGCAAGTTCAGTGAAAAGGTTTGTCTTATTTGTCAGGTCAATATTAGAGAAACGAAGTGATTTCTTTCCAAGGATGTACAGCTAATAATCTTGGTTAAACCTTCAATCTTGTTTTAAATGCTTTTCCATTGAAAATGATACCTCTCTTTCAGCTCCCCCATTTCTGAGAAGTATAAAATCTTATAATTTATTATTACCAAAGGGGAAAGGTGGGAGGAGGGATAAATTAACAGTTTGGAATGAACACATACACACTGCTATGTATAAAATAGATCATCAACAAGGAACTACTGTATAGCACAGGGAACTACACTCAACATTTTGCAATAACCTATAAGGGGAAATAATCTGAAAAAGAATAGATATTTTTATTGACATCATCTATCAATGACAGTTAAAGTGTAGCCTAAGGGAAGCTGGTGGTGAGTGCTTCTGACCCTGAAGACTTCAATCATCTAAAGTTTGGACTCTGCCTACTTCCCAAGGCCCTTAATGAACATATGTGTAGCCGTAGCTTAAAAACTTCCCCAGTTTGGGTTTCGGGGAGACACTGATTTTGAAAAAGCCCTGGTGTTCTCCTTACATGAATGGGACTCTTCCTACTGCTAAAACATGTCTGTCACACCCAGAGGATGGTATACCGTCTGATCGGGAAGAGTTTGGAAAAGGCATCTCATCTCCTCATCTCCTGGTGCTCGGGTTCACCCCTCCAGCGTCTTTACTAACAGTCTCCCCACTTGGAGATGTCAGCACTGTCAACATCCTGTTGCGTACAGTTTGGAATTTGTCCAGAGGATGAAGCGGAAGGATGAGGAACAATGAGAGACAAGTCCTAGGTGTTCAGACAGGCACATGTCACTCTAATTTCCAATCAGGAAGACGAATTGACCAAAGGCTAGGGTTGCCCATGGAAACAGTATAGGGCTTGAGGAAATCCCGCTGCTTTGTGGCCAGTTCCCATAAACACGAGTTGAACAATGGAACTCAGGGGCAGTAAAATTCACAAAACTGCAGAGTTGAAAATATCCATCACTGAAAAATGTCTTGAGGAGAGTCAGAGAAAAGGACTTGTAAGCAAGGGAGAATGGCAGGAAAGGGATTTGAGGAGGTAGAAAGGACTCGCCATTAAGCACAAGAAAAGGAGCTGAACATTGCCAACATTGCAGTTGGCCAAAAAGGGTGTATGCGTTCTTTTCTGTATATATTCAAGAAAAGGGCATACACTTTTTTAGCCAACCAAACAGGTGGGCACTGGAAGTCAATACTACAAAAGATATCACTTCGCATCAGTCAGAAGAGCCATCCTCATAAAGCATAAACAACAGAAATGCAGGACAGGGCAACGAGAAGAGGGAGCCCTGTGAGACTTATAGTGGAAATGTATATTGCCAACGGCCATTCTGGAGAAGTGTATTGTGTTTACTAAAGCATCTAAAAAATGAGCTACAGAGCATAGGGCACTTGCACTCATGGGCGTATATCTTGGGAAAAACAAAAATCGAGAGGACACAGGCACCCCAATGTTTACCCCCTCTCTGTTTAAAAGATCCTCGACTAGGATATAACTTAAATGTCTCTGGAGGGAAAAAATGGATAGAGATGTGGTACTTAGGTAGAGTGGAATATTATTCAGCCTGGAAATCAATGAAATATGGCCAGTTGTAACAACTCCGGAGGAGTTACGTATGATCATTCTAAGTGACAGAATTCAAAAAGAAAAAGACACATATCATAAGATATCACTTAAAGGTGGAATCCAAAATGGCTACACATGAAATAAATTACAAAACAAAAACATAGTCAAATATGTAGAAAACACGCATAAGGCTGCTAAACGGGAAAGGTGGGGAGGGGTGAGGCATCATCCAGGAGGTTGAAATTAGCAAAGATACCATTCCAAATACCAAACTGATAATCAACAAGGCCTACACGGTAGCTAAAAGAACTGCACTCAGCACACTCAAGTCACCGGAAAAGAATATATACGACTGGTAAGAATCTGAAAAAGAATTTATTGATGTCTCTCTGTACGCGAATCAAGTGGATGTACAGCAGCAAGAAACAGAGCTTTGAAAATCAGCTGTAACCAATATAGTAATAAATTGAAAAAAATAAACGACAGAGAGACAGAGAAAACCTCTTACAACTTTTCCTCAGGGACGGTGATGCAACATGGATTGAACACATCTAGACCCACAGCAGGATGAGACATAAGGCTGGAAACTGTTTGCGCTAAGAGAAATGTGAGGTTGGGTGAGGAAATGCACACCCTTTAAAGTAATACTACCTGGTACCCATTCAATGGGTCCCAAATCTGCAGGTTCAAGGGATCTTCCTACAGCTAAAACATGCATGGAAAACCCAGAGGACTGTACACCATGTGATCGGGAGATGTGTCTAAAATGCACCTCATTTATCCTCTCCTGGTGCTCCTGTTCACCATTCCAGCCACGCTACTTAGAATCTCCCCACTTGGAGAATCAGCACATTTAAACTTCTGTTTCACACATTTTGCAAATTGTGAGGAGGATGAACGGGAAGAGGGGGAACCAATGAGAGAAGAGTTGTAGGGGTTTGGACGGGCACATATCACTCTAATTTCCCATTAAGAGTAAGAATTAAAGGAAGGCTCAGCCTGCCTCGCCGGAGCCAAAATAGGGCCTGAAGCAATCCTGCGGGTTTGAGGCCAGCTCACAAAAGAGCAACTTAAAAAATGGAGCTCAGGGTCACTGCAATTCACAAACCTGCAGAGTTATAAATGAAAACTAACGTCCAAAAATATGTTGAGGTAAGGCAAAGAAGAGGATCTGAATGCAAGACAGAATTGCAAGAAACAGATTTCAAGAGATAGATTGGACTCGTCTTTAACGCACATGAAAAGCGGCAGAATTTCGACAATGATGCAGTTGGCCCAAAAGGGCGTATGCGTTTTTTCCTGGATATAATCAGGAAAAAACGCATACGCACTTTATGGGCAACGAAGCAAGCAAGCAATGCAAATGTGCACAACAAAGAAGTCTCACTTCCCACCGGTCAAAAGGGCCATCCTAAAAAATTGTAAAAACCAGAAATGCAGGACAGGCCATGGAGAACAGGGAGCCTTTATACGCTGATGGGCAGTGTGTGAACTGCCGAGAGCCACTCTGGAGAAGTGTATGGTGGTTCCTAAATCATCTAAAAAACAGAGCTACAGAGCATAGGACACTTCCAATCATGGGAGTATATCTAGGGAAGTCTAAAAGTCAACAAGACACAAGCACACCACAGTTTAGGGCTACTCTGTTTACAAGAACCTCAACTTCAGTACACCTTAAATATCCCAGGAAAGAGAACAATGGATAAAGAAGATGTGGTACTTATGTACAATGGAATATCTCTTCACCATGAAATCAATGTAATAAGGCTAGTAGAAGGATAAAGAGTGGATTTAGGTCCGATAATACTACTTGAAATAAGTCAAACAGAAAAAGAAACATATCATAAGATATCACTTATAGAGGGAGGGTAAATATGGCTGCACAAGAAATGAATTACAGAACAGAACAGTGTCTCACATTTAGAAAACACACTTATGTCAGCTTAAGGGGAAAGGAGAGGTGGGGTGATGCATAAAACCAGAGTTTGAAATTAGCACAGATACTGTTCAATAAACCAAATAGGTATTAGACAAGATCTACACCTTGCTCAATGAACAGGCCTCAACACACCCTATACACCGCAGAGAAATATATCTGAGGAATAAGAATCTTAAAACCCATGTATTGATATATCTCCATAAGGGAATCAAGTGTGTGCAGAGCGGCACAAACACAGCAGTGAAAAGGAGCTAAACCCCATTATAGAAATAAATTTTAAAAACAAAACGCTGAAACAATGAAAGAGAGAAAAATTCTTACAAAATTTACTCAGGGGCTGTGATGCAACCTGGATTGACCACATATAAACCCACAGCTGGATAAGACATAAGGCTGGACACTTGGGGCTGACAGGATTGGTGAGCTTTGGTGAGCAACTGCCGAAAGTTTAATGCAATACTTCATGCTACTCAGTCCAAGGGTCCCAACACTCCAGGTTGAAGGGAATCTTCCTACAGCTAAACCATGCTTGGGAAACCCAGCGACTGGTATACCATATGATCGGGAAAGGTTTCTAAAACGCACCTCATTTTTCCTCTCCTGGGGCTCCGGATCGACATTCCAGCCACTTTACTAACAACATCCCCACATGGAGTCAATGCCTTTAAGTTCTGGTATCGCACAGTCTGCAGTTAGTGCAGAGGATGAATGGGAATAGGGGGAACCAGTGAGAAACTAGCTGTAGCGGTTTCAATGGGCACATGTCACTCTAATATCACATCAGTAAGAAGAATTAACCAAAGGCACAGCAAGGTGCCCCAGAAGAAAAATAGGGCTTCAAGGAATCCTGTGGTTATGGGGCAAGACCACAAAAATAAGAGCTAAAAAATGGAGCTAAGGGCCACTGCAATTCAAAAACCTGCAGAGTTATAAAGGCCAACTATTTTTAAAAAATATATTGAGGTAAGGCTATGAAGAGGCATTGAAAGCAAGGCAGAATTGCAGGAAACCGATTTCAGGAGGTAGACTGGAATTGCATTGAAAGCATATGAAGAGAGTCAGAAACTCGACAATGATGCACTTGGCCAAAAAGGGCGTATGCGTTTTTTCCTGAATATATTCAGGAAAAAACGCATACGCACTTTTTGGCCAACCAAGCAAGCTTGCAAAGGAAATCTGCACTACAATGAAGTCTCACTTCCACCCGGTCAAAAGGGCCATCTGAAAAAAGTGTAAAATCCATAAAGGCACGACAGGCCATGGAGAACTGGGAGCCTTCTTATGCTGATGGGCGGGATGTAAATTGCCAACAGCCACTCTGGAGAAGTGTATGGTGTTTCCTGAAACATCTAAAAAACAAAGCAACAGAGCCTAGGGCACTTCCACTTATGGTCCTATAGCTTAGGGAAATTAAAATCAAAAAGACACAGCCACCCCAAAGTTTGGGACGGCTCTGTTTACAAGAACCTCGTTTACGGTACAAGTTCAATATCGCAGAAAGTGAAAAATGGATAAAGAACTTGTGGTACTTACGTACAATGCAATATCACTCAGCAATGAAATCTATGTCATCAGGCCCGTAGCAGCATAATGAGTGGATTCAGGTATGATGATTCGAACTGAAATAAGTCACACAGAAAAGAAACATCATAAGGTATCACTAATACACAGAATGTGAACTTGGCTACACATGAACTGAATTACAAAACAGAACAGTGTCTCAAGTTTAGAAAACCAACTTACGCTTGCTTAAGGGGGAAGGTGAGTTGGGGTGCTGCATAAAACCAGAGATTGAAATGAGCACAGATAAAGTTCCTTAAGCCAAATATGGAATAGACAAGAGCTACTCCTTGCTCAACGAAATGGACTCAACACCCCATATTAAACGCCTAAGAATGTACCTGACTAGTAAGTATCTTAAAACCTATGGATTGCTATGTCTCCGAAAGAGAATCAAGCGTGTGTACAGGGGCATAAACGCAGCAGTGATAGGATTGGAGAGGTTCGGTGAGCAAATGAAGACCCTTTGAAGTCATATTGCATGGTACCCATTCCACGGGTCTCAACTCTCCAGGTTTAAGGTATTCTTCCTTCAGCTAAAACATGCATGTGGAACCCCGAGTATGATCAACCGTGTGAACGGGAGACGTGTTCAAATATGTCTCAGTTTTCCTCCCCTGGTACTCGGGTGCAACATTCCAGACCCTTTACTAACACTCTCCCAACTTGGAGAGTCAGCGCCTTTAACCTCCTGTTTGGCCCAGTTTGCAATTTCTGCGGAAGATGAACAGGAATAGGGAGAACCAATGAGAGACTAGCTGGAGGTGTCTGGACGGGCAAATTTAACTCTCATTTCCCACCAGGAAGAGGAAATAACCAAAGGCTCAGCGTGCCGTGCCGGAACCAGATTAGGGCCTGAAGCCATCCTGCGGTGTTGCGGCCAGCTCAAAAGAAAGCGAGTTGAAGAAAGGAGCTCAGGGTCTCTGTAATTCACAAACCTGCAGAGTTATAAATGACAGCTATCGTCCAAAAATATACTGAAGTAAGGCTGCCAAGAGGACTTGAAAGCGGGGCAGAATTGCAGGATACCGATTTCAGGAGGTAGACTGGAATTGCATTGAAAGCGTAGGAAAAGAGGCAGAACGTCCACAATGATGCACTTTGCCAAAAGGGCATATGCGTTTTTTCCTGAATATATTCAGGAAAAAACGCATACGCCCTTTTTGGCCAACCAAGCAAGCTTGCAAAGGAAATCTGCACTACAATGAAGTCTCACTTCCCCCCGGTCAAAAGGGCCATCAGAATAAAGTGTAAAATCCAGAAAGGCAGGACAGGCCATGGAGAACTGGGAGCCTTGTTATGCTGATGGGCGGGATGTAAATTGCCAACAGACACTCGGGAGAAGTGTATGGTGTTTCCTGAAACATCTAAAAAACAAAGCAACAGAGCCTAGGGCACTTCCACTTATGGTCCTATAGCTTAGGGAAATTAATATCAAAAAGACACAGCAACCCCAAAATTTGGGACGGCTCTTTTTACAGGAATCTCTTCTACGGCACAAGTTAAATATCCCAGAGAGCAAATAATGGATAAAGAAGTTGCGGTACTTCTGTACAACAGAATACCACTCAGCAATGAAATCTATGTCACCAGGCCCGTACCAGCATAATGAGTGGATTGAGGCACGATGATTCTAAGTGAAATAAGTCACACAGAAAAAGAAACATCATAAGGTATCACTAATACACGGAATGTGAACTTGGCTACACATGAACTGAATTACAAAACAGAACAGGGTCTCAAGTTTAGAAAACCAACTTATGCCTGCTTAAGGGGGAAGGTGAGTTGGGGTGCTGCATAAAAGCAGAGTTTGAAATTAGCACAGATACCGTTCCATAAGCCAAATATGTAATAGACAAGAGCTACCCCTTGCTCAACGAAATGGATTCAACAATGAGGTATCACCTCACACCTGGTAGAATAGGCATCATTGAAAATCTACAAACAAAAAATGCTGGAAAGGGTGTGGAGAAAAGGAACCCTCTTCCACTATTGTTGGGAATATAAATTGATACAGTCATTATGGAGAACAATATGGAATTTCTTAAGAAACTAACAATAGAATTACCATATGATACAGCAATCCCAGTACTGGACATATACCCAGACAAAACCATAAATCAAAAAGAGTCATTCACCGCAATATTCATTGCATCACTATTTACAATATCGAGGTAATGGAAGCAACCTAAATGCCCACAGACAGACGAATGCATAAAGCTGTGGTACATATATAAAATGGAATATTACTAAGCCATGAAAAGGAATGAAATTGGGTCATTTGTAGAGACGTCGATGGATCTAGAGACTGTCATACAGAGTGAAGTAAGTCAGAAAGAGAAAAACAAATCTTGTATATTCATGCATATATGTGGAACCTAGAAAAACTGTACAGATTAACCATTTTGCAAGGCATAAATAGAGCAACAGATGTAGACAACAAACGTATGGACAACAAGGGGGGAAAGCTGTTGGGGGGGTGGTGGTGGGAGGAGTTGAGAGACTGGGATTGGCATGTATACATTTATATGTATAAAATAGATAACCAATAAGAACCTGCTGTATAAAAATATAAAATAAAATTCAAAATTAAAAAGAAGTAAAATTTAAAAAATAAAACAGAAAAAACAATTATTCCCTGCACATACATGTATTTATATGAATAAATTATTTCCATGCTTATATCTGTAAATACAAAAAAGAGGAATAAAATCTACCTTGAACCAAAAACGAAAAAGAGAAAAAAAACACAGAACCCACCAGTTACACAGAGGAAAACCGTATCAGGGCACTTGCTCCAGTTGTAAACAATTCTGAAGTTGGTCAGTGGTGGGGAATCGTCTCCCATTCAGCCAGCAGCCCCCACGCAACAAGCGTCCTCATTGCAAAGCTGGGGCACCGTGCCGAGGCATCTGTGAGTAAACGTGAGCTGAGCCCCAGGCCAGTTGCTGCTGAACTATTCCCACCCGTCCCAGGTAAAACACCTGAATATATACAAGGACTTGAAAGCCTAGAGGAAGGGCCATAGAGCCACACGAGTGACAGCATGCCGGCCGACTTGGTGCCTGCAGGCCAGCCAGGATGGTCCTGGCCCTGGGTGCTCTTCTGGAAGATTTCCATTTCCCTGCCTGAGATACCCGTCCTGTCCCTGCCCCCACTGCTTTTTTCCTTCCTCACCTCTGCCCAGGGAGAAATTCCAGCAGCAGGTATGGGTGACACATCCTCTTCTTTAGCAGGTGGCAGCCTGGCAACTGCTGCAGAAAGTCCAGCAGAGCCCCACTCACACTGGGCCACCCACAAAGCCGTGGCCTCTCACTCCCTCCCACCAGCCCAGCCCCGAGACTGCTGACAGGGCAGAGAAAATGGCGTCAGGCATGGCTGCAGGGGCTCTTGCTGCCTGGAGTGGTATTTATATTGATCTCAACCCAGGCACACCTGGGGAGGGCTGGCCGGCACGGTAAGGCTGCCCAGGTCAGCCAATCATCACCCCTCAGGGGCTCACAGTTGCAGAAAATGGAACTTGCTGAACCGGCCAGGTCCAAGGAACAGGTGTGGGCTCCTGAGAGTCAGGATAGACAAGGGGCTGCAGCTTTGGCTTGTTTTCTAATCATTTTATCTGGCCCATGAGTGGGAGACAACTTCAAGAAAACCCTCTCCTAATGAGAGGAACCCAGGAGTCAGGGAGAGGAGGGGTGGGTGGTGGTTGGAGACAGAGGCCTGGTGCCCCGGGTGCAGTGGAAGTCTCTGGAAGACCAGGTGGAGGGAGGCCTCACGGAGTGATGCCCAGGGTCACAGACCTGTCGCAGCTGCTGTTTGTTAGTTCAAGTCCTGCTCTGAGGTGCTCTGTGTCAGCTCTGAGCGACAGGTGAGCTGGGGGTGCTCTGCAATGAGGGCTATGTGCACGGTTCCTGTGTGCCCAGCCCTGCCACGGTACCTGCAAGGGTAGCTCTGTATCCTGGGAGGGGCCTGACCACGAGAGCCCCGTGGGCTGGGGTGGGGGTGGGGTACCTGCCCAGGTGAGCTCCATATTCTGGGATTGGTCTGACCACGAGAGCCCCATGGGCTGCTGGGGACCTGGTAAAGGATGTCAGGACAGTCAGTGAAGCCACCGAGGATATACCTCCAGTTGCTCCTAATTCCTACACCCTGCTGGTCATTCTACCAACCACCAGGACATGGTATTCTGTATTAGTCTTCAATGATGCCTTCTTTTGTATTCCATTAGTCCCAGAGTCACAAGAAATTTTGGCTTGTGAGTGGCAGGACTCCACATACAACTAAAACAATACTTCCGGGCCGTCTGGCCCCAAGGGTGCAAAAATTCCCACACCATCTTTGGGGAAAGCTTAGCTAAAGACCTAAAAGTTCTACCTCTGGAAAAGGAAACCCTCCTTCAATATGCAGACGACATTCTGATCACCAGCCCTACTAAGGAGGCCTCTGAACTACCAAGCCAATAAAGGATAGAAGTTGTCCAAGAAAAAGCTCAAATATCACAGACTGCGGTGACCTGCCTGGGCTTCATTCTCACAGAAGGTCAGAGAAGCCCATCCCAGGAAAGGGAAGAAACCATTTTCAGCCTTACCCCTTTCTAAAACTAGAAGACAGCTTAGGGGTTCCTGGGGAGGCCAGGGTTTGCTGCTTCTGGATCCCTAACTACAGTCTACTAGCTGGGCCTCTATATGAAACACTGAAAGGAAAAGATGATGATCCTTTTGAATAGAATCCAGAAGTGGCCTTTCAAGAATGGAAAGAGCAGTCAATTCAGACCCTTGCCCTGGAACTCCCTAATTTAGCTAAACCCTTTGACCTTTACATTCCCGGTGAAAGGTGAATCGCCATTGGAGAATTAGTGCAAAAACTGGGACCACTTGAAATGGAACAATGCAAGAATGCCATCCAGGTAGGATAAACTACGGTCACTAAGGGGCTTGGCCCACTGCCACATCTGGCCAAGATACTGGCGGTATCTAAAAACCTGGAAATCAGCAGCCCAAAAGGCCACCTCCCTCCTAAGGGAAAAGGACCCCACGTGGTGATCCTTACCACCAACCATGCCCTGAAGTTGCAGGGTTTGCTCCGTGGGCACACCGACCTCGAGTGAGGAGGCCCTCCAACTCCAACATCCAGAGAGATAACCGGGGGCAACAGGGCACCATGACGACTCGTGTGAACATCACTTGACCTGGAGTTTCTCTCATAAAACAACAAGAGTGTGTCCCAAAAGAGTAGACTACTGCTTGCAGGACTTACTGCACCCAGAGGGGAGCTAATAATCTTGGCGGGGGAACAGTATACCACACTGTCACCATAGAAAAGCCTACAGACACCGTGATGATGGTGGCCAATAAGACCGGCTGGACTCCTGTTTACTTCAAAAGGCTGTTGACTCAGTAGCCATCATGGTCCTTGGTCACCACTGACCCTGGACTGTCTGGGAGTTGAGCGGGCAGGGCTCTGACACCTGGTGCTGTTTGTACGTTAATTCAGGGGCCTAATTGAAGAAAGCGCAGACTACTGGTCAGAGCATCTAGGCTGGCAGAGACGGTCAGCCTAAGGTGGCCGAACAAATGTGGGGCGGGGTGAAACCGGCCCCCACAGCGTCTCTGCACATCTCTTTCCTGGACCCTTAAAGGTCATTAGAATCTATAACACTTCCAATGCTGGTGCTCAGGTGGACGAGCAGGGAGGCAGGGGTCCTGGGGACAATCAACGTCACTGGGAGGCTGCTGGGGAGAAGCTCTGACCCTCGCCCCAGGGTATGAGGGCTCCCAACTCAGCACTCAGCAGTTACAGAAGAAGGGTCTGCACCCTCAGCACTCCAAGAATGAGGAACGGGACAAAAGGCAGAGGAGGGGTTTGTCCCCAGCAAAGCCCATTAAAAATCCCTGGGAGATAAAAATAGAATCTGGGCAATAAAGTCAAGTCTAACCTTTTTTATCCTTTGTGCTTTGTCTAATTTCACGTGCTCCTAGGGTCCCGCATGCAGAGGTTCCACACCCGGCACTTCAGACCAGATTTCCTAGTGCAGAATGGCTGGGTCGACACCTCAGCTCCTGGGGCCCAGTGCAGACTCCACGATATAGAGCCTGAGCTACAGCCAACCCGGCCCTCGAGAGCTCCGCCGCCTCCCTCCCTCCCACTGACTCTGACAGGATCTCTACACAGCAGCCCAGCCCACAGCCCACGGGGTAGTGCATGCTCTCACCTCTCCATTCTCTGATCAAAATATAAAGTTTCCTTTGCTTGTGAACCAAACTCAGTCTCGATCTGTTGGCCCCAATGACACTGGGCAGGGGGACACTTGTTGGGGTCCACTCTGGAGGATCAGTAACAGAAATTGAGACTATTGTAACCTCAATGAACAGATGTGTGAGCCAAACTGTAGTTAACATAGAACAGTGTATAAGGCTCGGGTAAAATAAGATGTTTTTAACACTTCCATTTGATATTTCCATCACTTTTTATAAGCAAGTTCAGTGAAAAGGTTTGTCTTATTTGTCAGGTCAATATTAGAGAAACGAAGTGATTTCTTTCCAAGGATGTACAGCTAATAATCTTGGTTAAACCTTCAATCTTGTTTTAAATGCTTTTCCATTGAAAATGATACCTCTCTTTCAGCTCCCCCATTTCTGAGAAGTATAAAATCTTATAATTTATTATTACCAAAGGGGAAAGGTGGGAGGAGGGATAAATTAACAGTTTGGAATGAACACATACACACTGCTATGTATAAAATAGATCATCAACAAGGAACTACTGTATAGCACAGGGAACTACACTCAACATTTTGCAATAACCTATAAGGGGAAATAATCTGAAAAAGAATAGATATTTTTATTGACATCATCTATCAATGACAGTTAAAGTGTAGCCTAAGGGAAGCTGGTGGTGAGTGCTTCTGACCCTGAAGACTTCAATCATCTAAAGTTTGGACTCTGCCTACTTCCCAAGGCCCTTAATGAACATATGTGTAGCCGTAGCTTAAAAACTTCCCCAGTTTGGGTTTCGGGGAGACACTGATTTTGAAAAAGCCCTGGTGTTCTCCTTACATGAATGGGACTCTTCCTACTGCTAAAACATGTCTGTCACACCCAGAGGATGGTATACCGTCTGATCGGGAAGAGTTTGGAAAAGGCATCTCATCTCCTCATCTCCTGGTGCTCGGGTTCACCCCTCCAGCGTCTTTACTAACAGTCTCCCCACTTGGAGATGTCAGCACTGTCAACATCCTGTTGCGTACAGTTTGGAATTTGTCCAGAGGATGAAGCGGAAGGATGAGGAACAATGAGAGACAAGTCCTAGGTGTTCAGACAGGCACATGTCACTCTAATTTCCAATCAGGAAGATGAATTGACCAAAGGCTAGGGTTGCCCATGGAAACAGTATAGGGCTTGAGGAAATCCCGCTGCTTTGTGGCCAGTTCCCATAAACACGAGTTGAACAATGGAACTCAGGGGCAGTAAAATTCACAAAACTGCAGAGTTGAAAATATCCATCACTGAAAAATGTCTTGAGGAAAGTCAGAGAAAAGGACTTGTAAGCAAGGGAGAATGGCAGGAAAGGGATTTGAGGAGGTAGAAAGGACTCGCCATTAAGCACAAGAAAAGGAGCTGAACATTGCCAACATTGCAGTTGGCCAAAAAGGGTGTATGCGTTCTTTTCTGTATATATTCAAGAAAAGGGCATACACTTTTTTAGCCAACCAAACAGGTGGGCACTGGAAGTCAATACTACAAAAGATATCACTTCGCATCAGTCAGAAGAGCCATCCTCATAAAGCGTAAACAACAGAAATGCAGGACAGGGCAACGAGAAGAGGGAGCCCTGTGAGACTTATAGTGGAAATGTATATTGCCAACGGCCATTCTGGAGAAGTGTATTGTGTTTACTAAAGCATCTAAAAAATGAGCTACAGAGCATAGGGCACTTGCACTCATGGGCGTATATCTTGGGAAAAACAAAAATCGAGAGGACACAGGCACCCCAATGTTTACCCCCTCTCTGTTTAAAAGATCCTCGACTAGGATATAACTTAAATGTCTCTGGAGGGAAAAAATGGATAGAGATGTGGTACTTAGGTAGAGTGGAATATTATTCAGCCTGGAAATCAATGAAATATGGCCAGTTGTAACAACTCCGGAGGAGTTACGTATGATCGTTCTAAGTGACAGAATTCAAAAAGAAAAAGACACATATCATAAGATATCACTTAAAGGTGGAATCCAAAATGGCTACACATGAAATAAATTACAAAACAAAAACATAGTCAAATATGTAGAAAACACGCATAAGGCTGCTAAACGGGAAAGGTGGGGAGGGGTGAGGCATCATCCAGGAGGTTGAAATTAGCAAAGATACCATTCCAAATACCAAACTGATAATCAACAAGGCCTACACGGTAGCTAAAAGAACTGCACTCAGCACACTCAAGTCACCGGAAAAGAATATATACGACTGGTAAGAATCTGAAAAAGAATTTATTGATGTCTCTCTGTACGTGAATCAAGTGGATGTACAGCAGCAAGAAACAGAGCTTTGAAAATCAGCTGTAACCAATATAGTAATAAATTGAAAAAAATAAACGACAGAGAGACAGAGAAAACCTCTTACAACTTTTCCTCAGGGACGGTGATGCAACATGGATTGAACACATCTAGACCCACAGCAGGATGAGACATAAGGCTGGAAACTGTTTGCGCTAAGAGAAATGTGAGGTTGGGTGAGGAAATGCACACCCTTTAAAGTAATACTACCTGGTACCCATTCAATGGGTCCCAAATCTGCAGGTTCAAGGGATCTTCCTACAGCTAAAACATGCATGGAAAACCCAGAGGACTGTACACCATGTGATCGGGAGATGTGTCTATAATGCACCTCATTTATCCTCTCCTGGTGCTCCTGTTCACCATTCCAGCCACGCTACTTAGAATCTCCCCACTTGGAGAATCAGCACATTTAAACTTCTGTTTCACACATTTTGCAAATTGTGAGGAGGATGAACGGGAAGAGGGGGAACCAATGAGAGAAGAGTTGTAGGGGTTTGGACGGGCACATATCACTCTAATTTCCCATTAAGAGTAAGAATTAAAGGAAGGCTCAGCCTGCCTCGCCGGAGCCAAAATAGGGCCTGAAGCAATCCTGCGGGTTTGAGGCCAGCTCACAAAAGAGCAACTTAAAAAATGGAGCTCAGGGTCACTGCAATTCACAAACCTGCAGAGTTATAAATGAAAACTAACGTCCAAAAATATGTTGAGGTAAGGCAAAGAAGAGGATCTGAATGCAAGACAGAATTGCAAGAAACAGATTTCAAGAGATAGATTGGACTCGTCTTTAACGCACATGAAAAGCGGCAGAATTTCGACAATGATGCAGTTGGCCCAAAAGGGCGTATGCGTTTTTTCCTGATTATATCCAGGAAAAAACGCATACGCACTTTATGGGCAACGAAGCAAGCAAGCAATGCAAATGTGCACAACAAAGAAGTCTCACTTCCCACCGGTCAAAAGGGCCATCCTAAAAAATTGTAAAAACCAGAAATGCAGGACAGGCCATGGAGAACAGGGAGCCTTTATACGCTGATGGGCAGTGTGTGAACTGCCGAGAGCCACTCTGGAGAAGTGTATGGTGGTTCCTAAATCATCTAAAAAACAGAGCTACAGAGCATAGGACACTTCCAATCATGGGAGTATATCTAGGGAAGTCTAAAAATCAACAAGACACAAGCACACCACAGTTTAGGGCTACTCTGTTTACAAGAACCTCAACTTCAGTACACCTTAAATATCCCAGGAAAGAGAACAATGGATAAAGAAGATGTGGTACTTATGTACAATGGAATATCTCTTCACCATGAAATCAATGTAATAAGGCTCGTAGAAGGATAAAGAGTGGATTTAGGTCCGATAATACTACTTGAAATAAGTCAAACAGAAAAAGAAACATATCATAAGATATCACTTATAGAGGGAGGGTAAATATGGCTGCACAAGAAATGAATTACAGAACAGAACAGTGTCTCACATTTAGAAAACACACTTATGTCAGCTTAAGGGGAAAGGAGAGGTGGGGTGATGCATAAAACCAGAGTTTGAAATTAGCACAGATACCGTTCAATAAACCAAATAGGTATTAGACAAGATCTACACCTTGCTCAATGAACAGGCCTCAACACACCCTATACACCGCAGAGAAATATATCTGAGGAATAAGAATCTTAAAACCCATGTATTGATATATCTCCATAAGGGAATCAAGTGTGTGCAGAGCGGCACAAACACAGCAGTGAAAAGGAGCTAAACCCCATTATAGAAATAAATTTTAAAAACAAAACGCTGAAACAATGAAAGAGAGAAAAATTCTTACAAAATTCGCTCAGGGGCTGTGATGCAACCTGGATTGACCACATATAAACCCACAGCTGGATAAGACATAAGGCTGGACACTTGGGGCTGACAGGATTGGTGAGCTTTGGTGAGCAACTGCCGAAAGTTTAATGCAATACTTCATGCTACTCAGTCCAAGGGTCCCAACACTCCAGGTTGAAGGGAATCTTCCTACAGCTAAACCATGCTTGGGAAACCCAGCGACTGGTATACCATATGATCGGGAAAGGTTTCTAAAACGCACCTCATTTTTCCTCTCCTGGGGCTCCGGATCGACATTCCAGCCGCTTTACTAACAACATCCCCACATGGAGTCAATGCCTTTAAGTTCTGGTATCGCACAGTCTGCAGTTAGTGCAGAGGATGAATGGGAATAGGGGGAACCAGTGAGAAACTAGCTGTAGCGGTTTCAATGGGCACATGTCACTCTAATATCACATCAGTAAGAAGAATTAACCAAAGGCACAGCAAGGTGCCCCAGAAGAAAAATAGGGCTTCAAGGAATCCTGTGGTTATGGGGCAATACCACAAAAATAAGAGCTAAAAAATGGAGCTAAGGGCCACTGCAATTCAAAAACCTGCAGAGTTATAAAGGCCAACTATTTTTAAAAAATATATTGAGGTAAGGCTATGAAGAGGCATTGAAAGCAAGGCAGAATTGCAGGAAACCGATTTCAGGAGGTAGACTGGAATTGCATTGAAAGCATATGAAGAGAGTCAGAAACTCGACAATGATGCACTTGGCCAAAAAGGGCGTATGCGTTTTTTCCTGAATATATTCAGGAAAAAACGCATACGCCCTTTTTGGCCAACCAAGCAAGCTTGCAAAGGAAATCTGCACTACAATGAAGTCTCACTTCCACCCGGTCAAAAGGGCCATCTGAAAAAAGTGTAAAATCCATAAAGGCACGACAGGCCATGGAGAACTGGGAGCCTTCTTATGCTGATGGGCGGGATGTAAATTGCCAACAGACACTCTGGAGAAGTGTATGGTGTTTCCTGAAACATCTAAAAAACAAAGCAACAGAGCCTAGGGCACTTCCACTTATGGTCCTATAGCTTAGGGAAATTAAAATCAAAAAGACACAGCCACCCCAAAGTTTGGGACGGCTCTGTTTACAAGAACCTCGTTTACGGTACAAGTTCAATATCGCAGAAAGTGAAAAATGGATAAAGAACTTGTGGTACTTACGTACAATGCAATATCACTCAGCAATGAAATCTATGTCATCAGGCCCGTAGCAGCATAATGAGTGGATTCAGGTATGATGATTCGAACTGAAATAAGTCACACAGAAAAGAAACATCATAAGGTATCACTAATACACAGAATGTGAACTTGGCTACACATGAACTGAATTACAAAACAGAACAGTGTCTCAAGTTTAGAAAACCAACTTACGCTTGCTTAAGGGGGAAGGTGAGTTGGGGTGCTGCATAAAACCAGAGATTGAAATGAGCACAGATAAAGTTCCTTAAGCCAAATATGGAATAGACAAGAGCTACTCCTTGCTCAACGAAATGGACTCAACACCCCATATTAAACGCCTAAGAATGTACCTGACTAGTAAGTATCTTAAAACCTATGGATTGCTATGTCTCCGAAAGAGAATCAAGCGTGTGTACAGGGGCATAAACGCAGCAGTGATAGGATTGGAGAGGTTCGGTGAGCAAATGAAGACCCTTTGAAGTCATATTGCATGGTACCCATTCCACGGGTCTCAACTCTCCAGGTTTAAGGTATTCTTCCTTCAGCTAAAACATGCATGTGGAACCCAGAGTATGATCAACCGTGTGAACGGGAGACGTGTTCAAATATGTCTCAGTTTTCCTCCCCTGGTACTCGGGTGCAACATTCCAGACCCTTTACTAACACTCTCCCACTTGGAGAGTCAGCGCCTTTAACCTCCTGTTTGGCCCAGTTTGCAATTTCTGCGGAAGATGAACAGGAATAGGGAGAACCAATGAGAGACTAGCTGGAGGTGTCTGGACGGGCAAATTTAACTCTCATTTCCCACCAGGAAGAGGAAATAACCAAAGGCTCAGCGTGCCGTGCCGGAACCAGATTAGGGCCTGAAGCCATCCTGCGGTGTTGCGGCCAGCTCAAAAGAAAGCGAGTTGAAGAAAGGAGCTCAGGGTCTCTGTAATTCACAAACCTGCAGAGTTATAAATGACAGCTATCGTCCAAAAATATACTGAAGTAAGGCTTCCAAGAGGACTTGAAAGCGGGGCAGAATTGCAGGATACCGATTTCAGGAGGTAGACTGGAATTGCATTGAAAGCGTAGGAAAAGAGGCAGAACGTCCACAATGATGCACTTTGCCAAAAGGGCATATGCGTTTTTTCCTGAATATATTCAGGAAAAAACGCATACGCCCTTTTTGGCCAACCAAGCAAGCTTGCAAAGGAAATCTGCACTACAATGAAGTCTCACTTCCCCCCGGTCAAAAGGGCCATCAGAATAAAGTGTAAAATCCAGAAAGGCAGGACAGGCCATGGAGAACTGGGAGCCTTGTTATGCTGATGGGCGGGATGTAAATTGCCAACAGACACTCGGGAGAAGTGTATGGTGTTTCCTGAAACATCTAAAAAACAAAGCAACAGAGCCTAGGGCACTTCCACTTATGGTCCTATAGCTTAGGGAAATTAATATCAAAAAGACACAGCAACCCCAAAATTTGGGACGGCTCTTTTTACAGGAATCTCTTCTACGGCACAAGTTAAATATCCCAGAGAGCAAATAATGGATAAAGAAGTTGCGGTACTTCTGTACAACAGAATACCACTCAGCAATGAAATCTATGTCACCAGGCCCGTACCAGCATAATGAGTGGATTGAGGCACGATGATTCTAAGTGAAATAAGTCACACAGAAAAAGAAACATCATAAGGTATCACTAATACACGGAATGTGAACTTGGCTACACATGAACTGAATTACAAAACAGAACAGGGTCTCAAGTTTAGAAAACCAACTTATGCCTGCTTAAGGGGGAAGGTGAGTTGGGGTGCTGCATAAAAGCAGAGTTTGAAATTAGCACAGATACCATTCCATAAGCCAAATATGTAATAGACAAGAGCTACCCCTTGCTCAACGAAATGGATTCAACAATGAGGTATCACCTCACACCTGGTAGAATAGGCATCATTGAAAATCTACAAACAAAAAATGCTGGAAATGGTGTGGAGAAAAGGAACCCTCTTCCACTATTGTTGGGAATATAAATTGATACAGTCATTATGGAGAACAATATGGAATTTCTTAAGAAACTAACAATAGAATTACCATATGATACAGCAATCCCAGTACTGGACATATACCCAGACAAAACCATAAATCCAAAAGAGTCATTCACCGCAATGTTCATTGCATCACTATTTACAATATCGAGGTAATGGAAGCAACCTAAATGCCCACAGACAGACGAATGCATAAAGCTGTGGTACATATATAAAATGGAATATTACTAAGCCATGAAAAGGAATGAAATTGGGTCATTTGTAGAGACGTCGATGGATCTAGAGACTGTCATACAGAGTGAAGTAAGTCAGAAAGAGAAAAACAAATCTTGTATATTCATGCATATATGTGGAACCTAGAAAAACTGTACAGATTAACCATTTTGCAAGGCATAAATAGAGCAACAGATGTAGACAACAAACGTATGGACAACAAGGGGGGAAAGCTGTTGGGGGGGTGGTGGTGGGAGGAGTTGAGAGACTGGGATTGGCATGTATACATTTATATGTATAAAATAGATAACCAATAAGAACCTGCTGTATAAAAATATAAAATAAAATTCAAAATTAAAAAGAAGTAAAATTTAAAAAATAAAACAGAAAAAACAATTATTCCCTGCACATACATGTATTTATATGAATAAATTATTTCCATGCTTATATCTGTAAATACAAAAAAGAGGAATAAAATCTACCTTGAACCAAAAACGAAAAAGAGAAAAAAAACACAGAACCCACCAGTTACACAGAGGAAAACCGTATCAGGGCACTTGCTCCAGTTGTAAACAATTCTGAAGTTGGTCAGTGGTGGGGAATCGTCTCCCATTCAGCCAGCAGCCCCCACGCAACAAGCGTCCTCATTGCAAAGCTGGGGCACCGTGCCGAGGCATCTGTGAGTAAACGTGAGCTGAGCCCCAGGCCAGTTGCTGCTGAACTATTCCCACCCGTCCCAGGTAAAACACCTGAATATATACAAGGACTTGAAAGCCTAGAGGAAGGGCCATAGAGCCACACGAGTGACAGCATGCCGGCCGACTTGGTGCCTGCAGGCCAGCCAGGATGGTCCTGGCCCTGGGTGCTCTTCTGGAAGATTTCCATTTCCCTGCCTGAGATACCCGTCCTGTCCCTGCCCCCACTGCTTTTTTCCTTCCTCACCTCTGCCCAGGGAGAAATTCCAGCAGCAGGTATGGGTGACACATCCTCTTCTTTAGCAGGTGGCAGCCTGGCAACTGCTGCAGAAAGTCCAGCAGAGCCCCACTCACACTGGGCCACCCACAAAGCCGTGGCCTCTCACTCCCTCCCACCAGCCCAGCCCCGAGACTGCTGACAGGGCAGAGAAAATGGAGTCAGGCACGGCTGCAGGGGCTCTTGCTGCCTGGAGTGGTATTTATATTGATCTCAACCCAGGCACACCTGGGGAGGGCTGGCCGGCACGGTAAGGCTGCCCAGGTCAGCCAATCATCACCCCTCAGGGGCTCACAGTTGCAGAAAATGGAACTTGCTGAACCGGCCAGGTCCAAGGAACAGGTGTGGGCTCCTGAGAGTCAGGATAGACAAGGGGCTGCAGCTTTGGCTTGTTTTCTAATCATTTTATCTGGCCCATGAGTGGGAGACAACTTCAAGAAAACCCTCTCCTAATGAGAGGAACCCAGGAGTCAGGGAGAGGAGGGGTGGGTGGTGGTTGGAGACAGAGGCCTGGTGCCCCGGGTGCAGTGGAAGTCTCTGGAAGACCAGGTGGAGGGAGGCCTCACGGAGTGATGCCCAGGGTCACAGACCTGTCGCAGCTGCTGTTTGTTAGTTCAAGTCCTGCTCTGAGGTGCTCTGTGTCAGCTCTGAGCGACAGGTGAGCTGGGGGTGCTCTGCAATGAGGGCTATGTGCACGGTTCCTGTGTGCCCAGCCCTGCCACGGTACCTGCAAGGGTAGCTCTGTATCCTGGGAGGGGCCTGACCACGAGAGCCCCGTGGGCTGGGGTGGGGGTGGGGTACCTGCCCAGGTGAGCTCCATATTCTGGGATTGGTCTGACCACGAGAGCCCCATGGGCTGCTGGGGACCTGGTAAAGGATGTCAGGACAGTCAGTGAAGCCACCGAGGATATACCTCCAGTTGCTCCTAATTCCTACACCCTGCTGGTCATTCTACCAACCACCAGGACATGGTATTCTGTATTAGTCTTCAATGATGCCTTCTTTTGTATTCCATTAGTCCCAGAGTCACAAGAAATTTTGGCTTGTGAGTGGCAGGACTCAACATACAACTAAAACAATACTTCCGGGCCGTCTGGCCCCAAGGGTGCAAAAATTCCCACACCATCTTTGGGGAAAGCTTAGCTAAAGACCTAAAAGTTCTACCTCTGGAAAAGGAAACCCTCCTTCAATATGCAGACGACATTCTGATCACCAGCCCTACTAAGGAGGCCTCTGAACTACCAAGCCAATAAAGGATAGAAGTTGTCCAAGAAAAAGCTCAAATATCACAGACTGCGGTGACCTGCCTGGGCTTCATTCTCACAGAAGGTCAGAGAAGCCCATCCCAGGAAAGGGAAGAAACCATTTTCAGCCTTACCCCTTTCTAAAACTAGAAGACAGCTTAGGGGTTCCTGGGGAGGCCAGGGTTTGCTGCTTCTGGATCCCTAACTACAGTCTACTAGCTGGGCCTCTATATGAAACACTGAAAGGAAAAGATGATGATCCTTTTGAATAGAATCCAGAAGTGGCCTTTCAAGAATGGAAAGAGCAGTCAATTCAGACCCTTGCCCTGGAACTCCCTAATTTAGCTAAACCCTTTGACCTTTACATTCCCGGTGAAAGGTGAATCGCCATTGGAGAATTAGTGCAAAAACTGGGACCACTTGAAATGGAACAATGCAAGAATGCCATCCAGGTAGGATAAACTACGGTCACTAAGGGGCTTGGCCCACTGCCACATCTGGCCAAGATACTGGCGGTATCTAAAAACCTGGAAATCAGCAGCCCAAAAGGCCACCTCCCTCCTAAGGGAAAAGGACCCCACGTGGTGATCCTAACCACCAACCATGCCCTGAAGTTGCAGGGTTCGCTCCGTGGGCACACCGACCTCGAGTGAGGAGGCCCTCCAACTCCAACATCCAGAGAGATAACCGGGGGCAACAGGGCACCATGACGACTCGTGTGAACATCACTTGACCTGGAGTTTCTCTCATAAAACAACAAGAGTGTGTCCCAAAAGAGTAGACTACTGCTTGCAGGACTTACTGCACCCAGAGGGGAGCTAATAATCTTGGCGGGGGAACAGTATACCACACTGTCACCATAGAAAAGCCTACAGACACCGTGATGATGGTGGCCAATAAGACCGGCTGGACTCCTGTTTACTTCAAAAGGCTGTTGACTCAGTAGCCATCATGGTCCTTGGTCACCACTGACCCTGGACTGTCTGGGAGTTGAGCGGGCAGGGCTCTGACACCTGGTGCTGTTTGTACGTTAATTCAGGGGCCTAACTGAAGAAAGCGCAGACTACTGGTCAGAGCATCTAGGCTGGCAGAGACGGTCAGCCTAAGGTGGCCGAACAAATGTGGGGCGGGGTGAAACCGGCCCCCACAGCGTCTCTGCACATCTCTTTCCTGGACCCTTAAAGGTCATTAGAATCTATAACACTTCCAATGCTGGTGCTCAGGTGGACGAGCAGGGAGGCAGGGGTCCTGGGGACAATCAACGTCACCGGGAGGCTGCTGGGGAGAAGCTCTGACCCTCGCCCCAGGGTATGAGGGCTCCCAACTCAGCACTCAGCAGTTACAGAAGAAGGGTCTGCACCCTCAGCACTCCAAGAATGAGGAACGGGACAAAAGGCAGAGGAGGGGTTTGTCCCCAGCAAAGCCCATTAAAAATCCCTGGGAGATAAAAATAGAATCTGGGCAATAAAGTCAAGTCTAACCTTTTTTATCCTTTGTGCTTTGTCTAATTTCACGTGCTCCTAGGGTCCCGCATGCAGAGGTTCCACACCCGGCACTTCAGACCAGATTTCCTAGTGCAGAATGGCTGGGTCGACACCTCAGCTCCTGGGGCCCAGTGCAGACTCCACGATATAGAGCCTGAGCTACAGCCAACCCGGCCCTCGAGAGCTCCGCCGCCTCCCTCCCTCCCACTGACTCTGACAGGATCTCTACACAGCAGCCCAGCCCACAGCCCACGGGGTAGTGCATGCTCTCACCTCTCCATTCTCTGATCAAAATATAAAGTTTCCTTTGCTTGTGAACCAAACTCAGTCTCGATCTGTTGGCCCCAATGACACTGGGCAGGGGGACACTTGTTGGGGTCCACTCTGGAGGATCAGTAACAGAAATTGAGACTATTGTAACCTCAATGAACAGATGTGTGAGCCAAACTGTAGTTAACATAGAACAGTGTATAAGGCTCGGGTAAAATAAGATGTTTTTAACACTTCCATTTGATATTTCCATCACTTTTTATAAGCAAGTTCAGTGAAAAGGTTTGTCTTATTTGTCAGGTCAATATTAGAGAAACGAAGTGATTTCTTTCCAAGGATGTACAGCTAATAATCTTGGTTAAACCTTCAATCTTGTTTTAAATGCTTTTCCATTGAAAATGATACCTCTCTTTCAGCTCCCCCATTTCTGAGAAGTATAAAATCTTATAATTTATTATTACCAAAGGGGAAAGGTGGGAGGAGGGATAAATTAACAGTTTGGAATGAACACATACACACTGCTATGTATAAAATAGATCATCAACAAGGAACTACTGTATAGCACAGGGAACTACACTCAACATTTTGCAATAACCTATAAGGGGAAATAATCTGAAAAAGAATAGATATTTTTATTGACATCATCTATCAATGACAGTTAAAGTGTAGCCTAAGGGAAGCTGGTGGTGAGTGCTTCTGACCCTGAAGACTTCAATCATCTAAAGTTTGGACTCTGCCTACTTCCCAAGGCCCTTAATGAACATATGTGTAGCCGTAGCTTAAAAACTTCCCCAGTTTGGGTTTCGGGGAGACACTGATTTTGAAAAAGCCCTGGTGTTCTCCTTACATGAATGGGACTCTTCCTACTGCTAAAACATGTCTGTCACACCCAGAGGATGGTATACCGTCTGATCGGGAAGAGTTTGGAAAAGGCATCTCATCTCCTCATCTCCTGGTGCTCGGGTTCACCCCTCCAGCGTCTTTACTAACAGTCTCCCCACTTGGAGATGTCAGCACTGTCAACATCCTGTTGCGTACAGTTTGGAATTTGTCCAGAGGATGAAGCGGAAGGATGAGGAACAATGAGAGACAAGTCCTAGGTGTTCAGACAGGCACATGTCACTCTAATTTCCAATCAGGAAGACGAATTGACCAAAGGCTAGGGTTGCCCATGGAAACAGTATAGGGCTTGAGGAAATCCCACTGCTTTGTGGCCAGTTCCCATAAACACGATTTGAACAATGGAACTCAGGGGCAGTAAAATTCACAAAACTGCAGAGTTGAAAATATCCATCACTGAAAAATGTCTTGAGGAAAGTCAGAGAAAAAGACTTGTAAGCAAGGGAGAATGGCAGGAAAGGGATTTGAGGAGGTAGAAAGGACTCGCCATTAAGCACAAGAAAAGGAGCTGAACATTGCCAACATTGCAGTTGGCCAAAAAGGGTGTATGCGTTCTTTTCTGTATATATTCAAGAAAAGGGCATACACTTTTTTAGCCAACCAAACAGGTGGGCACTGGAAGTCAATACTACAAAAGATATCACTTCGCATCAGTCAGAAGAGCCATCCTCATAAAGCATAAACAACAGAAATGCAGGACAGGGCAACGAGAAGAGGGAGCCCTGTGAGACTTATAGTGGAAATGTATATTGCCAACGGCCATTCTGGAGAAGTGTATTGTGTTTACTAAAGCATCTAAAAAATGAGCTACAGAGCATAGGGCACTTGCACTCATGGGCGTATATCTTGGGAAAAACAAAAATCGAGAGGACACAGGCACCCCAATGTTTACCCCCTCTCTGTTTAAAAGATCCTCGACTAGGATATAACTTAAATGTCTCTGGAGGGAAAAAATGGATAGAGATGTGGTACTTAGGTAGAGTGGAATATTATTCAGCCTGGAAATCAATGAAATATGGCCAGTTGTAACAACTCCGGAGGAGTTACGTATGATCATTCTAAGTGACAGAATTCAAAAAGAAAAAGACACATATCATAAGATATCACTTAAAGGTGGAATCCAAAATGGCTACACATGAAATAAATTACAAAACAAAAACATAGTCAAATATGTAGAAAACACGCATAAGGCTGCTAAACGGGAAAGGTGGGGAGGGGTGAGGCATCATCCAGGAGGTTGAAATTAGCAAAGATACCATTCCAAATACCAAACTGATAATCAACAAGGCCTACACGGTAGCTAAAAGAACTGCACTCAGCACACTCAAGTCACCGGAAAAGAATATATACGACTGGTAAGAATCTGAAAAAGAATTTATTGATGTCTCTCTGTACGTGAATCAAGTGGATGTACAGCAGCAAGAAACAGAGCTTTGAAAATCAGCTGTAACCAATATAGTAATAAATTGAAAAAAATAAACGACAGAGAGACAGAGAAAACCTCTTACAACTTTTCCTCAGGGACGGTGATGCAACATGGATTGAACACATCTAGACCCACAGCAGGATGAGACATAAGGCTGGAAACTGTTTGCGCTAAGAGAAATGTGAGGTTGGGTGAGGAAATGCACACCCTTTAAAGTAATACTACCTGGTACCCATTCAATGGGTCCCAAATCTGCAGGTTCAAGGGATCTTCCTACAGCTAAAACATGCATGGAAAACCCAGAGGACTGTACACCATGTGATCGGGAGATGTGTCTAAAATGCACCTCATTTATCCTCTCCTGGTGCTCCTGTTCACCATTCCAGCCACGCTACTTAGAATCTCCCCACTTGGAGAATCAGCACATTTAAACTTCTGTTTCACACATTTTGCAAATTGTGAGGAGGATGAACGGGAAGAGGGGGAACCAATGAGAGAAGAGTTGTAGGGGTTTGGACGGGCACATATCACTCTAATTTCCCATTAAGAGTAAGAATTAAAGGAAGGCTCAGCCTGCCTCGCCGGAGCCAAAATAGGGCCTGAAGCAATCCTGCGGGTTTGAGGCCAGCTCACAAAAGAGCAACTTAAAAAATGGAGCTCAGGGTCACTGCAATTCACAAACCTGCAGAGTTATAAATGAAAACTAACGTCCAAAAATATGTTGAGGTAAGGCAAAGAAGAGGATCTGAATGCAAGACAGAATTGCAAGAAACAGATTTCAAGAGATAGATTGGACTCGTCTTTAACGCACATGAAAAGCGGCAGAATTTCGACAATGATGCAGTTGGCCCAAAAGGGCATATGCGTTTTTTCCTGGATATAATCAGGAAAAAACGCATACGCACTTTATGGGCAACGAAGCAAGCAAGCAATGCAAATGTGCACAACAAAGAAGTCTCACTTCCCACCGGTCAAAAGGGCCATCCTAAAAAATTGTAAAAACCAGAAATGCAGGACAGGCCATGGAGAACAGGGAGCCTTTATACGCTGATGGGCAGTGTGTGAACTGCCGAGAGCCACTCTGGAGAAGTGTATGGTGGTTCCTAAATCATCTAAAAAACAGAGCTACAGAGCATAGGACACTTCCAATCATGGGAGTATATCTAGGGAAGTCTAAAAATCAACAAGACACAAGCACACCACAGTTTAGGGCTACTCTGTTTACAAGAACCTCAACTTCAGTACACCTTAAATATCCCAGGAAAGAGAACAATGGATAAAGAAGATGTGGTACTTATGTACAATGGAATATCTCTTCACCATGAAATCAATGTAATAAGGCTAGTAGAAGGATAAAGAGTGGATTTAGGTCCGATAATACTACTTGAAATAAGTCAAACAGAAAAAGAAACATATCATAAGATATCACTTATAGAGGGAGGGTAAATATGGCTGCACAAGAAATGAATTACAGAACAGAACAGTGTCTCACATTTAGAAAACACACTTATGTCAGCTTAAGGGGAAAGGAGAGGTGGGGTGATGCATAAAACCAGAGTTTGAAATTAGCACAGATACCGTTCAATAAACCAAATAGGTATTAGACAAGATCTACACCTTGCTCAATGAACAGGCCTCAACACACCCTATACACCGCAGAGAAATATATCTGAGGAATAAGAATCTTAAAACCCATGTATTGATATATCTCCATAAGGGAATCAAGTGTGTGCAGAGCGGCACAAACACAGCAGTGAAAAGGAGCTAAACCCCATTATAGAAATAAATTTTAAAAACAAAACGCTGAAACAATGAAAGAGAGAAAAATTCTTACAAAATTCGCTCAGGGGCTGTGATGCAACCTGGATTGACCACATATAAACCCACAGCTGGATAAGACATAAGGCTGGACACTTGGGGCTGACAGGATTGGTGAGCTTTGGTGAGCAACTGCCGAAAGTTTAATGCAATACTTCATACTACTCAGTCCAAGGGTCCCAACACTCCAGGTTGAAGGGAATCTTCCTACAGCTAAACCATGCTTGGGAAACCCAGCGACTGGTATACCATATGATCGGGAAAGGTTTCTAAAACGCACCTCATTTTTCCTCTCCTGGGGCTCCGGATCGACATTCCAGCCGCTTTACTAACAACATCCCCACATGGAGTCAATGCCTTTAAGTTCTGGTATCGCACAGTCTGCAGTTAGTGCAGAGGATGAATGGGAATAGGGGGAACCAGTGAGAAACTAGCTGTAGCGGTTTCAATGGGCACATGTCACTCTAATATCACATCAGTAAGAAGAATTAACCAAAGGCACAGCAAGGTGCCCCAGAAGAAAAATAGGGCTTCAAGGAATCCTGTGGTTATGGGGCAAGACCACAAAAATAAGAGCTAAAAAATGGAGCTAAGGGCCACTGCAATTCAAAAACCTGCAGAGTTATAAAGGCCAACTATTTTTAAAAAATATATTGAGGTAAGGCTATGAAGAGGCATTGAAAGCAAGGCAGAATTGCAGGAAACCGATTTCAGGAGGTAGACTGGAATTGCATTGAAAGCATATGAAGAGAGTCAGAAACTCGACAATGATGCACTTGGCCAAAAAGGGCGTATGCGTTTTTTCCTGAATATATTCAGGAAAAAACGCATACGCCCTTTTTGGCCAACCAAGCAAGCTTGCAAAGGAAATCTGCACTACAATGAAGTCTCACTTCCACCCGGTCAAAAGGGCCATCTGAAAAAAGTGTAAAATCCATAAAGGCACTACAGGCCATGGAGAACTGGGAGCCTTCTTATGCTGATGGGCGGGATGTAAATTGCCAACAGACACTCTGGGAGAAGTGTATGGTGTTTCCTGAAACATCTAAAAAACAAAGCAACAGAGCCTAGGGCACTTCCACTTATGGTCCTATAGCTTAGGGAAATTAAAATCAAAAAGACACAGCCACCCCAAAGTTTGGGACGGCTCTGTTTACAAGAACCTCGTTTACGGTACAAGTTCAATATCGCAGAAAGTGAAAAATGGATAAAGAACTTGTGGTACTTACGTACAATGCAATATCACTCAGCAATGAAATCTATGTCATCAGGCCCGTAGCAGCATAATGAGTGGATTCAGGTATGATGATTCGAACTGAAATAAGTCACACAGAAAAGAAACATCATAAGGTATCACTAATACACAGAATGTGAACTTGGCTACACATGAACTGAATTACAAAACAGAACAGTGTCTCAAGTTTAGAAAACCAACTTACGCTTGCTTAAGGGGGAAGGTGAGTTGGGGTGCTGCATAAAACCAGAGATTGAAATGAGCACAGATAAAGTTCCTTAAGCCAAATATGGAATAGACAAGAGCTACTCCTTGCTCAACGAAATGGACTCAACACCCCATATTAAACGCCTAAGAATGTACCTGACTAGTAAGTATCTTAAAACCTATGGATTGCTATGTCTCCGAAAGAGAATCAAGCGTGTGTACAGGGGCATAAACGCAGCAGTGATAGGATTGGAGAGGTTCGGTGAGCAAATGAAGACCCTTTGAAGTCATATTGCATGGTACCCATTCCACGGGTCTCAACTCTCCAGGTTTAAGGTATTCTTCCTTCAGCTAAAACATGCATGTGGAACCCAGAGTATGATCAACCGTGTGAATCGGGAGACGTGTTCAAATATGTCTCAGTTTTCCTCCCCTGGTACTCGGGTGCAACATTCCAGACGCTTTACTAACACTCTCCCCACTTGGAGAGTCAGCGCCTTTAACCTCCTGTTTGGCCCAGTTTGCAATTTCTGCGGAAGATGAACAGGAATAGCGAGAACCAATGAGAGACTAGCTGGAGGTGTCTGGACAGGCAAATTTAACTCTCATTTCCCACCAGGAAGAGGAAATAACCAAAGGCTCATGTGTGCCGTGCCGGAACCAGATTAGGGCCTGAAGCCATCCTGCGGTGTTGCGGCCAGCTCAAAAGAAAGCGAGTTGAAGAAAGGAGCTCAGGGTCACTGTAATTCACAAACCTGCAGAGTTATAAATGACAGCTATCGACCAAAAATATACTGAAGTAAGGCTGCCAAGAGGACTTGAAAGCGGGGCAGAATTGCAGGAAACCGATTTCAGGAGGTAGACTGGAATTGCATTGCAAGCATAGGAAAAGAGGCAGAACGTCCACAATGATGCACTTGGCCAAAAATGGCGTATGTGTTTTTTCCTGAATATATTCAGGAAAAAACGCATACGCCCTTTTTGGCCAACCAAGCAAGCTTGCAAAGGAAATCTGCACTACAATGAAGTCTCACTTCCCCCCCGGTCAAAAGGGCCATCTGAAAAAAGTGTAAAATCCATAAAGGCACGACAGGCCATGGAGAACTGGGAGCCTTGTTATGCTGATGGGCGGGATGTACATTGCCAACAGCCACTCTGGAGAAGTGTATGGTGTTTCCTGAAACATCTAAAAAACAAAGCAACAGAGCCTAGGGCACTTCCACTTATGGTCCTATAGCTTAGGGAAATTAAAATCAAAAAGACACAGCCACCCCAAAGTTTGGGACTGGCTCTGTTTACAAGAACCGTCATATACGGTACAAGTTCAATATCGCAGAAAGTGAAAAATGGATAAAGAAGTTGTGGTACTTACGTACAATGCAATATCACTCAGCAATGAAATCTATGTCATCAGGGCCGTAGCAGCATAATGAGTGGATTCAGGTACAATGATTCTAACTGAAATAAGTCACACAGAAAAAGAAACATCATAAGATATCACTAATACACGGAATGTAAACTTGGCTACACAGGAACTGAATTCCAAAACAGAACAGGGTCTCAAATTTAGAAAACCAACTTATGCTTGCTTAAGGGGAAAGGTGAGTTGGGGTGCTGCATAAAACCAGAGATTGAAATGAGCACAGATAAAGTTCATAAGCCAAATATGGAATAGACAAGAGCTACTCCTTGCTCAACGAAATGGACTCAACACCCCATATTAAACGCCTAAGAATGTACCTGACTAGTAAGTATCTTAAAACCTATGGATTGCTATGTCTCCGAAAGAGAATCAAGCAGGTGTACAGGGGCATAAACGCAGCAGTGATAGGATTGGAGAGGTTCGGTGAGCAAATGAAGACCCTTTGAAGTCATATTGCATGGTACCCATTCCACGGGTCTTCAACTACTCCAGGTTTAAGGTATTCTTCCTTCAGCTAAAACATGCATGTGGAACCTAGAGTATGATCAACCATGTGATCGGGAGACGTGTTCAAATATGTCTCAGTTTTCCTCCCCTGGTACTCGGGTGCAACATTCCAGACGCTTTACTAACACTCTCCCCACTTGGAGAGTCAGTCCCTTTAACCTCCTGTTTGGCCCAGTTTGCAATTTCTGCGGAAGATGAACAGGAATAGCGAGAACCAATGAGAGACTAGCTGGAGGTGTCTGGACGGGCAAATTTAACTCTCATTTCCCACCAGGAAGAGGAATAAACCAAAGGCTCAGCATGCCGTGCCGGAACCAGATTAGGGCCTGAAGCAATCCTGCGGTGTTGTGGCCAGCTCACAAGAAAGCGAGTTGAAGAAAGGAGCTCAGGGGCACTGTAATTCACAAACCTGCAGATTTATAAATGACAGCTATAGTCCGAATATATACTGAAGTAGGGCTGCCAAGTGGACTTGAATGCGGGGCAGAATTGCAGGAAACCGATTTCAGGAGGAATCGGAATTGGAATTGCATTTAAAGCACTAGGAAAAGAGGCAGAACGTCCACAATGATGCACTTGGCCAAAAAGGGTGTATGCGTTTTTTCCTGAATATATTCAGGAAAAAACACATACGCCCTTTTTGGCCAACCAAGCAAGCTTGCAAAGGAAATCTGCACTACAATGAAGTCTCACTTCCCCCCGGTCAAAAGGGCCATATGAAAAAAGTGTAAAATCCAGAAAGGCAGGACAGGCCATGGAGAACTGGGAGCCTTGTTATGCTGATGGGCGGGATGTAAATTGCCAACAGACACTCGGGAGAAGTGTATGGTGTTTCCTGAAACATCTAAAAAACAAAGCAACAGAGCCTAGGGCACTTCCACTTATGGTCCTATAGCTTAGGGAAATTAAAATCAAAAAGACACAGCCACCCCAAAGTTTAGGACGGCTCTTTTTACAGGAATCTCTTCTGCGGCACAAGTTAAATATCCCAGAGAGCAAATAATGGATAAAGAAGTTGCGGTACTTATGTACAACAGAATACCACTCAGCAATGAAATCTATGTCACCAGGCCCGTACCAGCATAATGAGTGGATTGAGGCACGATGATTCTAAGTGAAATAAGTCACACAGAAAAAGAAACATCATAAGGTGTCACTAATACACGGAATGTGAACTTGGCTACACATGAACTGAATTACAAAACAGAACAGGGTCTCAAATTTAGAAAACCAACTTATGCCTGCTTAAGGGGGAAGGTGAGTTGGGGTGCTGCATAAAAGCAGAGTTTGAAATTAGCACAAATACCGTTCCATAAGCCAAATATGTAATAGACAAGAGCTACCCCTTGCTCAACGAAATGGATTCAACAATGAGGTATCACCTCACACCTGGTAGAATAGGCATCATTGAAAATCTACAAACAAAAAATGCTGGAAAGGGTGTGGAGAAAAGGAACCCTCTTCCACTATTGTTGGGAATATAAATTGATACAGTCATTATGGAGAACAATATGGAATTTCTTAAGAAACTAACAACAGAATTACCATATGATACAGCAATCCCAGTACTGGACATATACCCAGACAAAACCATAAATCAAAAAGAGTCATTCACCGCAATGTTCATTGCATCACTATTTACAATATCGAGGTAATGGAAGCAACCTAAATGCCCACAGACAGACGAATGCATAAAGCTGTGGTACATATATAAAATGGAATATTACTCAGCCATGAAAAGGAATGAAATTGGGTCATTTGTAGAGACGTCGATGGATCTAGAGACTGTCATACAGAGTGAAGTAAGTCAGAAAGAGAAAAACAAATCTTGTATATTCATGCATATATGTGGAACCTAGAAAAACTGTACAGATTAACCATTTTGCAAGGCATAAATAGAGCAACAGATGTAGACAACAAACGTATGGACAACAAGGGGGGAAAGCTGTTGGGGGGTGGTGGTGGGAGGAGTTGAGAGACTGGGATTGGCATGTATACATTTATATGTATAAAATAGATAACCAATAAGAACCTGCTGTATAAAAATATAAAATAAAATTCAAAATTAAAAAGAAATAAAATTTAAAAAATAAAACAGAAAAAACAATTATTCCCTGCACATACATGTATTTATATGAATAAATTATTTCCATGCTTATATCTGTAAATACAAAAAAGAGGAATAAAATCTACCTTGAACCAAAAACGAAAAAGAGAAAAAAAACACAGAACCCACCAGTTACACAGAGGAAAACCGTATCAGGGCACTTGCTCCAGTTGTAAACAATTCTGAAGTTGGTCAGTGGTGGGGAATCGTCTCCCATTCAGCCAGCAGCCCCCACGCAACAAGCGTCCTCATTGCAAAGCTGGGGCACCGTGCCGAGGCATCTGTGAGTAAACGTGAGCTGAGCCCCAGGCCAGTTGCTGCTGAACTATTCCCACCCGTCCCAGGTAAAACACCTGAATATATACAAGGACTTGAAAGCCTAGAGGAAGGGCCATAGAGCCACACGAGTGACAGCATGCCGGCCGACTTGGTGCCTGCAGGCCAGCCAGGATGGTCCTGGCCCTGGGTGCTCTTCTGGAAGATTTCCATTTCCCTGCCTGAGATACCCGTCCTGTCCCTGCCCCCACTGCTTTTTTCCTTCCTCACCTCTGCCCAGGGAGAAATTCCAGCAGCAGGTATGGGTGACACATCCTCTTCTTTAGCAGGTGGCAGCCTGGCAACTGCTGCAGAAAGTCCAGCAGAGCCCCACTCACACTGGGCCACCCACAAAGCCGTGGCCTCTCACTCCCTCCCACCAGCCCAGCCCCGAGACTGCTGACAGGGCAGAGAAAATGGCGTCAGGCATGGCTGCAGGGGCTCTTGCTGCCTGGAGTGGTATTTATATTGATCTCAACCCAGGCACACCTGGGGAGGGCTGGCCGGCACGGTAAGGCTGCCCAGGTCAGCCAATCATCACCCCTCAGGGGCTCACAGTTGCAGAAAATGGAACTTGCTGAACCGGCCAGGTCCAAGGAACAGGTGTGGGCTCCTGAGAGTCAGGATAGACAAGGGGCTGCAGCTTTGGCTTGTTTTCTAATCATTTTATCTGGCCCATGAGTGGGAGACAACTTCAAGAAAACCCTCTCCTAATGAGAGGAACCCAGGAGTCAGGGAGAGGAGGGGTGGGTGGTGGTTGGAGACAGAGGCCTGGTGCCCCAGGTGCAGTGGAAGTCTCTGGAAGACCAGGTGGAGGGAGGCCTCACGGAGTGATGCCCAGGGTCACAGACCTGTCGCAGCTGCTGTTTGTTAGTTCAAGTCCTGCTCTGAGGTGCTCTGTGTCAGCTCTGAGCGACAGGTGAGCTGGGGGTGCTCTGCAATGAGGGCTATGTGCACGGTTCCTGTGTGCCCAGCCCTGCCACGGTACCTGCAAGGGTAGCTCTGTATCCTGGGAGGGGCCTGACCACGAGAGCCCCGTGGGCTGGGGTGGGGGTGGGGTACCTGCCCAGGTGAGCTCCATATTCTGGGATTGGTCTGACCACGAGAGCCCCATGGGCTGCTGGGGACCTGGTAAAGGATGTCAGGACAGTCAGTGAAGCCACCGAGGATATACCTCCAGTTGCTCCTAATTCCTACACCCTGCTGGTCATTCTACCAACCACCAGGACATGGTATTCTGTATTAGTCTTCAATGATGCCTTCTTTTGTATTCCATTAGTCCCAGAGTCACAAGAAATTTTGGCTTGTGAGTGGCAGGACTCCACATACAACTAAAACAATACTTCCGGGCCGTCTGGCCCCAAGGGTGCAAAAATTCCCACACCATCTTTGGGGAAAGCTTAGCTAAAGACCTAAAAGTTCTACCTCTGGAAAAGGAAACCCTCCTTCAATATGCAGACGACATTCTGATCACCAGCCCTACTAAGGAGGCCTCTGAACTACCAAGCCAATAAAGGATAGAAGTTGTCCAAGAAAAAGCTCAAATATCACAGACTGCGGTGACCTGCCTGGGCTTCATTCTCACAGAAGGTCAGAGAAGCCCATCCCAGGAAAGGGAAGAAACCATTTTCAGCCTTACCCCTTTCTAAAACTAGAAGACAGCTTAGGGGTTCCTGGGGAGGCCAGGGTTTGCTGCTTCTGGATCCCTAACTACAGTCTACTAGCTGGGCCTCTATATGAAACACTGAAAGGAAAAGATGATGATCCTTTTGAATAGAATCCAGAAGTGGCCTTTCAAGAATGGAAAGAGCAGTCAATTCAGACCCTTGCCCTGGAACTCCCTAATTTAGCTAAACCCTTTGACCTTTACATTCCCGGTGAAAGGTGAATCGCCATTGGAGAATTAGTGCAAAAACTGGGACCACTTGAAATGGAACAATGCAAGAATGCCATCCAGGTAGGATAAACTACGGTCACTAAGGGGCTTGGCCCACTGCCACATCTGGCCAAGATACTGGCGGTATCTAAAAACCTGGAAATCAGCAGCCCAAAAGGCCACCTCCCTCCTAAGGGAAAAGGACCCCACGTGGTGATCCTAACCACCAACCATGCCCTGAAGTTGCAGGGTTCGCTCCGTGGGCACACCGACCTCGAGTGAGGAGGCCCTCCAACTCCAACATCCAGAGAGATAACCGGGGGCAACAGGGCACCATGACGACTCGTGTGAACATCACTTGACCTGGAGTTTCTCTCATAAAACAACAAGAGTGTGTCCCAAAAGAGTAGACTACTGCTTGCAGGACTTACTGCACCCAGAGGGGAGCTAATAATCTTGGCGGGGGAACAGTATACCATACTGTCACCATAGAAAAGCCTACAGACACCGTGATGATGGTGGCCAATAAGACCGGCTGGACTCCTGTTTACTTCAAAAGGCTGTTGACTCAGTAGCCATCATGGTCCTTGGATCACCACTGACCCTGGACTGTCTGGGAGTTGAGCGGGCAGGGCTCTGACACCTGGTGCTGTTTGTACGTTAATTCAGGGGCCTAACTGAAGAAAGCGCAGACTACTGGTCAGAGCATCTAGGCTGGCAGAGACGGTCAGCCTAAGGTGGCCGAACAAATGTGGGGCGGGGTGAAACCGGCCCCCACAGCGTCTCTGCACATCTCTTTCCTGGACCCTTAAAGGTCATTAGAATCTATAACACTTCCAATGCTGGTGCTCAGGTGGACGAGCAGGGAGGCAGGGGTCCTGGGGACAATCAACGTCACCGGGAGGCTGCTGGGGAGAAGCTCTGACCCTCGCCCCAGGGTATGAGGGCTCCCAACTCAGCACTCAGCAGTTACAGAAGAAGGGTCTGCACCCTCAGCACTCCAAGAATGAGGAACGGGACAAAAGGCAGAGGAGGGGTTTGTCCCCAGCAAAGCCCATTAAAAATCCCTGGGAGATAAAAATAGAATCTGGGCAATAAAGTCAAGTCTAACCTTTTTTATCCTTTGTGCTTTGTCTAATTTCACGTGCTCCTAGGGTCCCGCATGCAGAGGTTCCACACCCGGCACTTCAGACCAGATTTCCTAGTGCAGAATGGCTGGGTCGACACCTCAGCTCCTGGGGCCCAGTGCAGACTCCACGATATAGAGCCTGAGCTACAGCCAACCCGGCCCTCGAGAGCTCCGCCGCCTCCCTCCGTCCCACTGACTCTGACAGGATCTCTACACAGCAGCCCAGCCCACAGCCCACGGGGTAGTGCATGCTCTCACCTCTCCATTCTCTGATCAAAATATAAAGTTTCCTTTGCTTGTGAACCAAACTCAGTCTCGATCTGTTGGCCCCAATGACACTGGGCAGGGGGACACTTGTTGGGGTCCACTCTGGAGGATCAGTAACAGAAATTGAGACTATTGTAACCTCAATGAACAGATGTGTGAGCCAAACTGTAGTTAACATAGAACAGTGTATAAGGCTCGGGTAAAATAAGATGTTTTTAACACTTCCATTTGATATTTCCATCACTTTTTATAAGCAAGTTCAGTGAAAAGGTTTGTCTTATTTGTCAGGTCAATATTAGAGAAACGAAGTGATTTCTTTCCAAGGATGTACAGCTAATAATCTTGGTTAAACCTTCAATCTTGTTTTAAATGCTTTTCCATTGAAAATGATACCTCTCTTTCAGCTCCCCCATTTCTGAGAAGTATAAAATCTTATAATTTATTATTACCAAAGGGGAAAGGTGGGAGGAGGGATAAATTAACAGTTTGGAATGAACACATACACACTGCTATGTATAAAATAGATCATCAACAAGGAACTACTGTATAGCACAGGGAACTACACTCAACATTTTGCAATAACCTATAAGGGGAAATAATCTGAAAAAGAATAGATATTTTTATTGACATCATCTATCAATGACAGTTAAAGTGTAGCCTAAGGGAAGCTGGTGGTGAGTGCTTCTGACCCTGAAGACTTCAATCATCTAAAGTTTGGACTCTGCCTACTTCCCAAGGCCCTTAATGAACATATGTGTAGCCGTAGCTTAAAAACTTCCCCAGTTTGGGTTTCGGGGAGACACTGATTTTGAAAAAGCCCTGGTGTTCTCCTTACATGAATGGGACTCTTCCTACTGCTAAAACATGTCTGTCACACCCAGAGGATGGTATACCATCTGATCGGGAAGAGTTTGGAAAAGGCATCTCATCTCCTCATCTCCTGGTGCTCGGGTTCACACCTCCAGCGTCTTTACTAACAGTCTCCCCACTTGGAGATGTCAGCACTGTCAACATCCTGTTGCGTACAGTTTGGAATTTGTCCAGAGGATGAAGCGGAAGGATGAGGAACAATGAGAGACAAGTCCTAGGTGTTCAGACAGGCACATGTCACTCTAATTTCCAATCAGGAAGACGAATTGACCAAAGGCTAGGGTTGCCCATGGAAACAGTATAGGGCTTGAGGAAATCCCGCTGCTTTGTGGCCAGTTCCCATAAACACGAGTTGAACAATGGAACTCAGGGGCAGTAAAATTCACAAAACTGCAGAGTTGAAAATATCCATCACTGAAAAATGTCTTGAGGAAAGTCAGAGAAAAGGACTTGTAAGCAAGGGAGAATGGCAGGAAAGGGATTTGAGGAGGTAGAAAGGACTCGCCATTAAGCACAAGAAAAGGAGCTGAACATTGCCAACATTGCAGTTGGCCAAAAAGGGTGTATGCGTTCTTTTCTGTATATATTCAAGAAAAGGGCATACACTTTTTTAGCCAACCAAACAGGTGGGCACTGGAAGTCAATACTACAAAAGATATCACTTCGCATCAGTCAGAAGAGCCATCCTCATAAAGCGTAAACAACAGAAATGCAGGACAGGGCAACGAGAAGAGGGAGCCCTGTGAGACTTATAGTGGAAATGTATATTGCCAACGGCCATTCTGGAGAAGTGTATTGTGTTTACTAAAGCATCTAAAAAATGAGCTACAGAGCATAGGGCACTTGCACTCATGGGCGTATATCTTGGGAAAAACAAAAATCGAGAGGACACAGGCACCCCAATGTTTACCCCCTCTCTGTTTAAAAGATCCTCGACTAGGATATAACTTAAATGTCTCTGGAGGGAAAAAATGGATAGAGATGTGGTACTTAGGTAGAGTGGAATATTATTCAGCCTGGAAATCAATGAAATATGGCCAGTTGTAACAACTCCGGAGGAGTTACGTATGATCATTCTAAGTGACAGAATTCAAAAAGAAAAAGACACATATCATAAGATATCACTTAAAGGTGGAATCCAAAATGGCTACACATGAAATAAATTACAAAACAAAAACATAGTCAAATATGTAGAAAACACGCATAAGGCTGCTAAACGGGAAAGGTGGGGAGGGGTGAGGCATCATCCAGGAGGTTGAAATTAGCAAAGATACCATTCCAAATACCAAACTGATAATCAACAAGGCCTACACGGTAGCTAAAAGAACTGCACTCAGCACACTCAAGTCACCGGAAAAGAATATATACGACTGGTAAGAATCTGAAAAAGAATTTATTGATGTCTCTCTGTACGTGAATCAAGTGGATGTACAGCAGCAAGAAACAGAGCTTTGAAAATCAGCTGTAACCAATATAGTAATAAATTGAAAAAAATAAACGACAGAGAGACAGAGAAAACCTCTTACAACTTTTCCTCAGGGACGGTGATGCAACATGGATTGAACACATCTAGACCCACAGCAGGATGAGACATAAGGCTGGAAACTGTTTGCGCTAAGAGAAATGTGAGGTTGGGTGAGGAAATGCACACCCTTTAAAGTAATACTACCTGGTACCCATTCAATGGGTCCCAAATCTGCAGGTTCAAGGGATCTTCCTACAGCTAAAACATGCATGGAAAACCCAGAGGACTGTACACCATGTGATCGGGAGATGTGTCTAAAATGCACCTCATTTATCCTCTCCTGGTGCTCCTGTTCACCATTCCAGCCACGCTACTTAGAATCTCCCCACTTGGAGAATCAGCACATTTAAACTTCTGTTTCACACATTTTGCAAATTGTGAGGAGGATGAACGGGAAGAGGGGGAACCAATGAGAGAAGAGTTGTAGGGGTTTGGACGGGCATATATCACTCTAATTTCCCATTAAGAATAAGAATTAAAGAAAGGCTCAGCCTGCCTCGCCGGAGCCAAAATAGGGCCTGAAGCAATCCTGCGGGTTTGAGGTCAGCTCACAAAAGAGCAACTTAAAAAATGGAGCTCAGGGTCACTGCAATTCACAAACCTGCAGAGTTATAAATGAAAACTAACGTCCAAAAATATGTTGAGGTAAGGCAAAGAAGAGGATCTGAATGCAAGACAGAATTGCAAGAAACAGATTTCAAGAGATAGATTGGACTCGTCTTTAACGCACATGAAAAGGGGCAGAATTTCGACAATGATGCAGTTGGCCCAAAAGGGCGTATGCGTTTTTTCCTGATTATATCCAGGAAAAAACGCATACGCACTTTATGGGCAACGAAGCAAGCAAGCAATGCAAATGTGCACAACAAAGAAGTCTCACTTCCCACCGGTCAAAAGGGCCATCCTAAAAAATTGTAAAAACCAGAAATGCAGGACAGGCCATGGAGAACAGGGAGCCTTTATACGCTGATGGGCAGTGTGTGAACTGCCGAGAGCCACTCTGGAGAAGTGTATGGTGGTTCCTAAATCATCTAAAAAACAAAGCAACAGAACCTAGGGCACTTCCACTTATGGTCCTATAGCTTAGGGAAATTAAAATCAAAAAGACACAGCCACGCCAATGTTTGGAACGGCTCTGTTGACAAGAACCTCGTTTACAGTACAAGTTCAACATCGCAGAAAGTGAAAAATGGATAAAGAAGTTGTGGTATTTACTTACAAAGCAATATCACTCACCAATGAAATCTGTGTCATCAGGCCCTTAGCAGCACAATGAGTGGATTCAGGAATGATGATTCTAACTGAAATAAGTCACACAGAAAAAGAAACATCATAAGATATCAGTAATACACGGAATGGAAACTTGGCTACACAGGAACTGAATTACAGAACAGAACAGAGTCTCAAATTTAGAAAACCATCTTATTCTTGCTTAAGGGTAAAGGTGAGTTGGGGTGCTGCATAAAACCAGAGATTGAAATGAGCACAGATAAAGTTCCTTAAGCCAAATATGGAATAGACAAGAGCTACTCCTTGCTCAACGAAATGGACTCAACACCCCATATTAAACGCCTAAGAATGTACCTGACTAGTAAGTATCTTAAAACCTATGGATTGCTATGTCTCCGAAAGAGAACCAAGCATGTGTACAGGGGCATAAACGCAGCAGTGATAGGATTGGAGAGGTTCGGTGAGCAAATGAAGACCCTTTGAAGTCATATTGCATGGTACCCATTCCACGGGTTTCAACTACCCAGGTTTAAGGTATTCTTCCTTCAGCTAAAACATGCATGTGGAACCTAGAGTATGATCAACCATGTGATCGGGAGATGTGTTCAAATATGTCTCAGTTTTCGTACCCTGGTACTCGGGTGCAACATTCCAGACGCTTTACTAACACTCTCCCGACTTGGAGAGTCAGTCCCTTTAACCTCCTGTTTGGCCCAGTTTGCAATTTCTGCGGAAGATGAACAGGAATAGCGAGAACCAATTAGAGGCTAGCTGGAGGTGTCTGGACGGGCAAATTTAACTCTCATTTCCCACCAGGAAGAGGAATTAACCAAAGGCTCAGCGTGCCGTGCCGGAACCAGATTAGGGCCTGAAGCCATCCTGCGGTGTTGCGGCCAGCTCAAAAGAAAGCGAGTTGAAGAAAGGAGCTCAGGGGCACTGTAATTCACAAACCTGCAGAGTTATAAATGACAGCTATCGTCCAAAAATAGACTGAAGTAAGGCTGCCAAGAGGACTTGAAAGCGGGGCAGAATTGCAGGAAACCGATTTCAGGAGGTAGACTGGAATTGCATTGAAAGCATAGGAAAAGAGGCAGAACGTCCACAATGATGCACTTGGCCAAAAAGGGCGTATGCGTTTTTTCCTGAATATATTCAGGAAAAAACGCATACGCCCTTTTTGGCCAACCAAGCAAGCTTGCAAAGGAAATCTGCACTACAATGAAGTCTCACTTCCCCCTGGTCAAAAGGGCCATCTGAAAAAAGTGTAAAATCCAGAAAGGCAACAGGCCATTGAGAACTGGGAGCCTTGTTATGCTGATGGGCGGGATGTAAATTGCCAACAGACACTTGGGAGAAGTGTATGGTGTTTCCTGAAACATCTAAAAAACAAAGCAACAGAGCCTAGGGCACTGCCACTTATGGTCCTATAGCTTAGGGAAATTAAAATCAAAAAGACACAGCCACCCCAAAGTTTGGGACGCCTCTGTTTACAAGAACCTCGTTTACAGTACAAGTTCAACATCGCAGAAAGTGAAAAATGGATAAAAAAGTTGTGGTATTTACTTACAAAGCAATATCACACAGCAATGAAATCTGTGTCATCAGGCCCTTAGAAGCACAATGAGTGGATTCAGGTATGATGATTCTAACTGAAATAAGTCACACAGAAAAAGAAACATCATAAGATATCAGTAATACACTGGAATGGAAACTTGGCTACACAGGAACTGAATTACAGAACAGAACAGGGTCTCAAATTTAGAAAACCAACTTATGCTTGCTTAAGGGGAAAGGTGAGTTGGGGTGCTGCATAAAACCAGAGATTGAAATGAGCACAGATAAAGTTCCTTAAGTCAAATATGGAATAGACAAGAGCTACTCCTTGCTCAACGAAATGGACTCAACACCGCATATTAAACGCCTAAGAATGTACCTGACTAGTAAGTATCGTAAAACCTATGGATTGCTATGTCTCCAAAAGAGAATCAAGCATGTGTACAGGGGCATAAACGTAGCAGTGATAGGATTGGAGAGGTTCAGTGAGCAAATGAAGACCCTTTGAAGTCATATTGCATGGTACCCATTACACGGGTCTCAACTCTCCAGGTTTAAGGTATTCTTCCTTCAGCTAAAACATGCATGTGGAACCCAAGTATGATCAACCATGTGAACGGGAGACGTGTTCAAATATGTCTCAGTTTTCCTCCCCTGGTACTCGGGTGCAACATTCCAGACGCTTTACTAACTCTCTCCCCATTTGGAGAGTCAGCGCCTTTAACCTCCTGTTTGGCCCAGTTTGCAATTTCTGCAGAAGATGAACAGGAATAGCGAGAACCAATGGAGACTAGCTGGAGGTGTCTGGACGGGCAAATTTAACTCTCATTTCCTACCAGGAAGAGGAATTAACCAAAGGCTCAGCGTGCCGTGCCGGAACCAGATTAGGGCCTGAAGCCATCCTGCGGTGTTGCGGCCAGCTCACAAGAAAGCGAGTTGAAGAAAGGAGCTCAGGGGCACTGTAATTCACAAACCTGCAGAGTTATAAATGACAGCTATCGTCCAAAAATAGACTGAAGTAAGGCTGCCAAGAGGACTTGAAAGTGGGGCAGAATTGCAGGAAACCGATTTCAGGAGGTAGACTGGAATTGCATTGAAAGCATAGGAAAAGAGGCAGAACGTCCACAATGATGCACTTGGCCAAAAAGGGCGTATGCGTTTTTTCCTGAATATATTCAGGAAAAAACGCATACGCCCTTTTTGGCCAACCAAGCAAGCTTGCAAAGGAAATCTGCACTACAATGAAGTCTCACTTCCCCCGGGTCAAAAGGGCCATCTGAAAAAAGTGTAAAATCCAGAAAGGCAGGACAGGCCATGGAGAACTGGGAGCCTTGTTATGCTGATGGGCGGGATGTAAATTGCCAACAACCACTCGGGAGAAGTGTATGGTGTTTCCTGAAACATCTAAAAAACAAAGCAACAGAACCTAGGGCACTTCCACTTATGGTCCTATAGCTTAGGGAAATTAAAATCAAAAAGACACAGCCACCCCAAAGTTTGGAACGGCTCTGTTTACAAGAACCTCGTTTACAGTACAAGTTCAACATCGCAGAAAGTGAAAAATGGATAAAGAAGTTGTGGTATTTACTTACAAAGCAATATCACTCAGCAATGAAATCTGTGTCATCAGGCCCTTAGCAGCACAATGAGTGGATTCAGGTATGATGATTCTAACTGAAGTAAGTCACACAGAAAAAGAAACATCATAAGATATCAGTAATACACGGAATGTAAACTTGGCTACACAGGAACTGAATTACAGAACAGAACAGGGTCTCAAATTTAGAAAACCAACTTATGCTTGCTTAAGGGTAAAGGTGAGTTGGGGTGCTGCATAAAACCAGAGATTGAAATGAGCACAGATAAAGTTCCTTAAGTCAAATATGGAATAGACAAGAGCTACTCCTTGCTCAACGAAATGGACTCAACACCGCATATTAAACGCCTAAGAATGTACCTGACTAGTAAGTATCGTAAAACTTATGGATTGCTATGTCTCCAAAAGAGAATCAAGCATGTGTACAGGGGCATAAACGTAGCAGTGATAGGATTGGAGAGGTTCGGTGAGCAAATGAAGACCCTTTGAAGTCATATTGCATGGTACCCATTACACGGGTCTCAACGCTCCAGGTTTAAGGTATCCTTCATTCAGCTAAAACATGCATGTGGAACCCAAGTATGATCAACCATGTGAACGGGAGACGTGTTCAAATATGTCTCAGTTTTCCTCCCCTGGTACTCGGGTGCAACATTCCAGACGCTTTACTAACACTCTCCCCACTTGGAGAGTCAGCGCCTTTAACCTCCTGTTTGGCCCAGTTTGCAATTTCTGCGGAAGATGAACAGGAATAGCGAGAACCAATGGAGACTAGCTGGAGGTGTCTGGAGGGGCAAATTTAACTCTCATTTCCTACCAGGAAGAGGAATTAACCAAATGCTCAGCGTGCCATGCCAGAACCAGATTAGGGCCTGAAGCCATCCTGCGGTGTTGCGGCCAGGTCACAAGAAAGCGAGTTGAAGAAAGGAGCTCAGGGGCACTGTAATTCACAAACCTGCAGAGTTATAAATGACAGCTATCGTCCAAAAATAGACTGAAGTAAGGCTGCCAAGAGGACTTGAAAGCGGGGCAGAATTGCAGGAAACCGATTTCAGGAGGTAGACTGGAATTGCATTGAAAGCATAGGAAAAGAGGCAGAACGTCCACAATGATGCACTTGGCCAAAAAGGGCGTATGCGTTTTTTCCTGAATATATTCAGGAAAAAACGCATACGCCCTTTTTGGCCAACCAAGCAAGCTTGCAAAGGAAATCTGCACTACAATGAAGTCTCACTTCCCCCCGGTCAAAAGGGCCATCTGAAAAAAGTGTAAAATCCAGAAAGGCAACAGGCCATGGAGAACTGGGAGCCTTGTTATGCTGATGGGCGGGATGTAAATTGCCAACAGACACTCGGGAGAAGTGTATGGTGTTTCCTGAAACATCTAAAAAACAAAGCAACAGAGCCTAGGGCACTGCCACTTATGGTCCTATAGCTTAGGGAAATTAAAATCAAAAAGACACAGCCACCCCAAAGTTTGGGACGCCTCTGTTTACAAGAACCTCGTTTACAGTACAAGTTCAACATCGCAGAAAGTGAAAAATGGATAAAGAAGTTGTGGTATTTACTTACAAAGCAATATCACTCAGCAATGAAATCTGTGTCATCAGGCCCTTAGCAGCACAATGAGTGGATTCAGGTATGATGATTCTAACTGAAATAAGTCACACAGAAAAAGAAACATCATAAGATATCAGTAATACACGGAATGTAAACTTGGCTACACAGGAACTGAATTACAGAACAGAACAGGGTCTCAAATTTAGAAAACCAACTTATGCTTGCTTAAGGGGAAAGGTGAGTTGGGGTGCTGCATAAAACCAGAGATTGAAATGAGCACAGATAAAGTTCCTTAAGTCAAATATGGAATAGACAAGAGCTACTCCTTGCTCAACGAAATGGACTCAACACCGCATATTAAACGCCTAAGAATGTACCTGACTAGTAAGTATCGTAAAACCTATGGATTGCTATGTCTCCGAAAGAGAATCAAGCATGTGTACAGGGGCATAAACGCAGCAGTGATAGGATTGGAGAGGTTCAGGTGAGCAAATGAAGACCCTTTGAAGTCATATTGCATGGTACCCATTACACGGGTTCTCAACTACTCCAGGTTTAAGGTATTCTTCCTTCAGCTAAAACATGCATGTGGAACCCAGAGTATGATCAACCATGTGAATGGGAGACGTGTTCAAATATGTCTCAGTTTTCCTCCCCTGGTACTCGGGTGCAACATTCCAGACGCTTTACTAACACTCTCCCCACTTGGAGAGTCAGCGCCTTTAACCTCCTGTTTGGCACAGTTTGCAATTTCTGCGGAAGATGAACAGGAATAGCGAGAACCAATGAGAGCTAGCTGGAGGTGTCTGGACGGGCAAATTTAACTCTCATTTCCTACCAGGAAGAGGAATTAACCAAAGGCTCAGCGTGCCATGCCGGAACCAGATTAGGGCCTGAAGACATCCTGCGGTGTTGCGGCCAGCTCACAAGAAAGCGAGTTGAAGAAAGGAGCTCAGGGGCACTGTAATTCACAAACCTGCAGAGTTATAAATGACAGCTATCGTCCAAAAATAGACTGAAGTAAGGCTGCCAAGAGGACTTGAAAGCGGGGCAGAATTGCAGGAAACCGATTTCAGGAGGTAGACTGGAATTGCATTGAAAGCATAGGAAAAGAGGCAGAACGTCCACAATGATGCACTTGGCCAAAAAGGGCGTATGCGTTTTTTCCTGAATATATTCAGGAAAAAACGCATACGCCCTTTTTGGCCAACCAAGCAAGCTTGCAAAGGAAATCTGCACTACAATGAAGTCTCACTTCCCCCCGGTCAAAAGGGCCATCTGAAAAAAGTGTAAAATCCAGAAAGGCAGGACAGGCCATGGAGAACTGGGAGCCTTGTTATGCTGATGGGCGGGATGTAAATTGCCAACAGACACTCGGGAGAAGTGTATGGTGTTTCCTGAAACATCTAAAAAACAAAGCAACAGAGCCTAGGGCACTTCCACTTATGGTCCTATAGCTTAGGGAAATTAAAATCAAAAAGACACAGCCACCCCAAAGTTTGGAACGGCTCTGTTTACAAGAACCTCGTTTACAGTACAAGTTCAACATCGCAGAAAGTGAAAAATGGATAAAGAAGTTGTGGTATTTACTTACAAAGCAATATCACTCAGCAATGAAATCTATGTCATCAGGCCCTTAGCAGCACAATGAGTGGATTCAGGTATGATGATTCTAACTGAAATAAGTCACACAGAAAAAGAAACATCATAAGATATCAGTAATACACGGAATGTAAACTTGGCTACACAGGAACTGAATTACAGAACAGAACAGGGTCTCAAATTTAGAAAACCAACTTATGCTTGCTTAAGGGTAAAGGTGAGTTGGGGTGCTGCATAAAACCAGAGATTGAAATGAGCACAGATAAAGTTCCTTAAGCCAAATATGGAATAGACAAGAGCTACTCCTTGCTCAACGAAATGGACTCAACACCGCATATTAAACGCCTAAGAATGTACCTGACTAGTAAGTATCTTAAAACCTATGGATTGCTATGTCTCCGAAAGAGAATCAAGCATGTGTACAGGGGCATAAACGCAGCAGTGATAGGATTGGAGAGGTTCGGTGAGCAAATGAAGACCCTTTGAAGTCATATTGCATGGTACCCATTACACGGGTCTCAACTCTCCAGGTTTTAGGTATTCTTCCTTCAGCTAAAACATGCATGTGGAACCCAGAGTATGATCAACCATGTGAACGGGAGACGTGTTCAAATATGTCTCAGTTTTCCTCCCCTGGTACTCGGGTGCAACATTCCAGACGCTTTACTAACACTCTCCCCACTTGGAGAGTCAGCGCCTTTAACCTCCTGTTTGGCCCAGTTTGCAATTTCTGCGGAAGATGAACAGGAATAGCGAGAACCAATGAGAGGCTAGCTGGAGGTGTCTGGACGGGCAAATTTAACTCTCATTTCCCACCAGGAAGAGGAAATAACCAAAGGCTCAGCGTGCCGTGCCGGAACCAGATTAGGGCCTGAAGCCATCCTGCGGTGTTGCGGCCAGCTCACAAGAAAGCGAGTTGAAGAAAGGAGCTCAGGGGCACTGTAATTCACAAACCTGCAGAGTTATAAATGACAGCTATCGTCCAAAAATAGACTGAAGTAAGGCTGCCAAGAGGACTTGAAAGCGGGGCAGAATTGCAGGAAACCGATTTCAGGAGGTAGACTGGAATTGCATTGAAAGCATAGGAAAAGAGGCAGAACGTCCACAATGATGCACTTGGCCAAAAAGGGCGTATGCGTTTTTTCCTGAATATATTCAGGAAAAAACGCATACGCCCTTTTTGGCCAACCAAGCAAGCTTGCAAAGGAAATCTGCACTACAATGAAGTCTCACTTCCCCCCGGTCAAAAGGGCCATCTGAAAAAAGTGTAAAATCCAGAAAGGCAGGACAGGCCATGGAGAACTGGGAGCCTTGTTATGCTGATGGGCGGGATGTAAATTGCCAACAGACACTCGGGAGAAGTGTATGGTGTTTCCTGAAACATCTAAAAAACAAAGCAACAGAACCTAGGGCACTTCCACTTATGGTCCTATAGCTTAGGGAAATTAAAATCAAAAAGACACAGCCACCCCAAAGTTTGGAACGGCTCTGTTTACAAGAACCTCGTTTACAGTACAAGTTCAACATCGCAGAAAGTGAAAAATGGATAAAGAAGTTGTGGTATTTACTTACAAAGCAATATCACTCAGCAATGAAATCTGTGTCATCAGGCCCTTAGCAGCACAATGAGTGGATTCAGGTATGATGATTCTAACTGAAATAAGTCACACAGAAAAAGAAACATCATAAGATATCAGTAATACACGGAATGTAAACTTGGCTACACAGGAACTGAATTACAGAACAGAACAGGGTCTCAAATTTAGAAAACCAACTTATGCTTGCTTAAGGGTAAAGGTGAGTTGGGGTGCTGCATAAAACCAGAGATTGAAATGAGCACAGATAAAGTTCCTTAAGCCAAATATGGAATAGACAAGAGCTACTCCTTGCTCAACGAAATGGACTCAACACCGCATATTAAACGCCTAAGAATGTACCTGACTAGTAAGTATCTTAAAACCTATGGATTGCTATGTCTCCGAAAGAGAATCAAGCATGTGTACAGGGGCATAAACGCAGCAGTGATAGGATTGGAGAGGTTCGGTGAGCAAATGAAGACCCTTTGAAGTCATATTGCATGGTACCCATTACACGGGTTTCAACTACCCAGGTTTAAGGTATTCTTCCTTCAGCTAAAACATGCATGTGGAACCTAGAGTATGATCAACCATGTGATCGGGAGACGTGTTCAAATATGTCTCAGTTTTCCTACCCTGGTACTCGGGTGCAACATTCCAGACGCATTACTAACACTCTCCCGACTTGGAGAGTCAGTCCCTTTAACCTCCTGTTTGGCCCAGTTTGCAATTTCTGCTGGAAGATGAACAGGAATAGCGAGAACCAATGAGAGGCTAGCTGGAGGTGTCTGGACGGGCAAATTTAACTCTCATTTCCCACCAGGAAGAGGAATTAACCAAAGGCTCAGCGTGCCGTGCCAGAACCAGATTAGGGCCTGAAGCCATCCTGCGGTGTTGCGGCCAGGTCACAAGAAAGCGAGTTGAAGAAAGGAGCTCAGGGGCACTGTAATTCACAAACCTGCAGAGTTATAAATGACAGCTATCGTCCAAAAATAGACTGAAGTAAGGCTGCCAAGAGGACTTGAAAGCGGGGCAGAATTGCAGGAAACCGATTTCAGGAGGTAGACTGGAATTGCATTGAAAGCATAGGAAAAGAGGCAGAACGTCCACAATGATGCACTTGGCCAAAAAGGGCGTATGCGTTTTTTCCTGAATATATTCAGGAAAAAACGCATACGCCCTTTTTGGCCAACCAAGCAAGCTTGCAAAGGAAATCTGCACTACAATGAAGTCTCACTTCCCCCCGGTCAAAAGGGCCATCTGAAAAAAAGTGTAAAATCCAGAAAGGCAGGACAGGCCATGGAGAACTGGGAGCCTTGTTATGCTGATGGGCGGGATGTAAATTGCCAACAGACACTCGGGAGAAGTGTATGGTGTTTCCTGAAACATCTAAAAAACAAAGCAACAGAGCCTAGGGCACTTCCACTTATGGTCCTATAGCTTAGGGAAATTAAAATCAAAAAGACACAGCCACCCCAAAGTTTGGGACGGCTCTGTTTACAAGAACCTCATTTACAGTACAAGTTCAACATCGCAGAAAGTGAAAAATGGATAAAGAAGTTGTGGTATTTACTTACAAAGCAATATCACTCAGCAATGAAATCTATGTCATCAGGCCCTTAGCAGCACAATGAGTGGATTCAGGTATGATGATTCTAACTGAAATAAGTCACACAGAAAAAGAAACATCATAAGATATCAGTAATACACGGAATGTAAACTTGGCTACACAGGAACTGAATTACAGAACAGAACAGGGTCTCAAATTTAGAAAACCAACTTATGCTTGCTTAAGGGGAAAGGTGAGTTGGGGTGCTGCATAAAACCAGAGATTGAAATGAGCACAGATAAAGTTCCTTAAGCCAAATATGGAATAGACAAGAGCTACTCCTTGCTCAACGAAATGGACTCAACACCGCATATTAAACGCCTAAGAATGTACCTGACTAGTAAGTATCTTAAAACCTATGGATTGCTATGTCTCCGAAAGAGAATCAAGCATGTGTACAGGGGCATAAACGCAGCAGTGATAGGATTGGAGAGGTTCGGTGAGCAAATGAAGACCCTTTGAAGTCATATTGCATGGTACCCATTCCACGGGTTTCAACTCTCCAGGTTTAAGGTATTCTTCCTTCAGCTAAAACATGCATGTGGAACCTAGAGTATGATCAACCATGTGATCGGGAGACGTGTTCAAATATGTCTCAGTTTTCCTCCCCTGGTACTCGGGTGCAACATTCCAGACGCTTTACTAACACTCTCCCGACTTGGAGAGTCAGCCCTTTAACCTCCTGTTTGGCCCAGTTTGCAATTTCTGCGGAAGATGAACAGGAATAGCGAGAACCAATGAGAGACTAGCTGGAGGTGTCTGGACGGGCAAATTTAACTCTCATTTCCCACCAGGAAGAGGAATTAACCAAAGGCTCAGCGTGCCGTGCCGGAACCAGATTAGGGCCTGAAGCCATCCTGCGGTGTTGCGGCCAGCTCACAAGAAAGCGAGTTGAAGAAAGGAGCTCAGGGGCACTGTAATTCACAAACCTGCAGAGTTATAAATGACAGCTATCGTCCAAAAATAGACTGAAGTAAGGCTGCCAAGAGGACTTCAAAGCGGGGCAGAATTGCAGGAAACCGATTTCAGGAGGTAGACTGGAATTGCATTGAAAGCATAGGAAAAGAGGCAGAACGTCCACAATGATGCACTTGGCCAAAAAGGGCGTATGCGTTTTTTCCTGAATATATTCAGGAAAAAACGCATACGCCCTTTTTGGCCAACCAAGCAAGCTTGCAAAGGAAATCTGCACTACAATGAAGTCTCACTTCCCCCCGGTCAAAAGGGCCATCTGAAAAAAGTGTAAAATCCAGAAAGGCAGGACAGGCCATGGAGAACTGGGAGCCTTGTTATGCTGATGGGCGGGATGTAAATTGCCAACAGACACTCGGGAGAAGTGTATGGTGTTTCCTGAAACATCTAAAAAACAAAGCAACAGAGCCTAGGGCACTTCCACTTATGGTCCTATAGCTTAGGGAAATTAAAATCAAAAAGACACAGCCACCCCAAAGTTTGGGACGCCTCTGTTTACAAGAACCTCGTTTACAGTACAAGTTCAACATCGCAGAAAGTGAAAAATGGATAAAGAAGTTGTGGTATTTACTTACAAAGCAATATCACTCAGCAATGAAATCTATGTCATCAGGCCCTTAGCAGCACAATGAGTGGATTCAGGTATGATGATTCTAACTGAAATAAGTCACACAGAAAAAGAAACATCATAAGATATCAGTAATACACGGAATGTAAACTTGGCTACACAGGAACTGAATTACAGAACAGAACAGGGTCTCAAATTTAGAAAACCAACTTATGCTTGCTTAAGGGGAAAGGTGAGTTGGGGTGCTGCATAAAACCAGAGATTGAAATGAGCACAGATAAAGTTCCTTAAGCCAAATATGGAATAGACAAGAGCTACTCCTTGCTCAACGAAATGGACTCAACACCGCATATTAAACGCCTAAGAATGTACCTGACTAGTAAGTATCTTAAAACCTATGGATTGCTATGTCTCCGAAAGAGAATCAAGCATGTGTACAGGGGCATAAACGCAGCAGTGATAGGATTGGAGAGGTTCGGTGAGCAAATGAAGACCCTTTGAAGTCATATTGCATGGTACCCATTCCACGGGTTTCAACTCCCAGGTTTAAGGTATTCTTCCTTCAGCTAAAACATGCATGTGGAACCTAGAGTATGATCAACCATGTGATCGGGAGACGTGTTCAAATATGTCTCAGTTTTCCTCCCCTGGTACTCGGGTGCAACATTCCAGACGCTTTACTAACACTCTCCCCACTTGGAGAGTCAGCCCTTTAACCTCCTGTTTGGCCCAGTTTGCAATTTCTGCGGAAGATGAACAGGAATAGCGAGAACCAATGAGAGACTAGCTGGAGGTGTCTGGACGGGCAAATTTAACTCTCATTTCCCACCAGGAAGAGGAATTAACCAAAGGCTCAGCGTGCCGTGCCGGAACCAGATTAGGGCCTGAAGCCATCCTGCGGTGTTGCGGCCAGCTCACAAGAAAGCGAGTTGAAGAAAGGAGCTCAGGGGCACTGTAATTCACAAACCTGCAGAGTTATAAATGACAGCTATCGTCCAAAAATAGACTGAAGTAAGGCTGCCAAGAGGACTTGAAAGCGGGGCAGAATTGCAGGAAACCGATTTCAGGAGGTAGACTGGAATTGCATTGAAAGCATAGGAAAAGAGGCAGAACGTCCACAATGATGCACTTGGCCAAAAAGGGCGTATGCGTTTTTTCCTGAATATATTCAGGAAAAAACGCATACGCCCTTTTTGGCCAACCAAGCAAGCTTGCAAAGGAAATCTGCACTACAATGAAGTCTCACTTCCCCCCGGTCAAAAGGGCCATCTGAAAAAAGTGTAAAATCCAGAAAGGCAGGACAGGCCATGGAGAACTGGGAGCCTTGTTATGCTGATGGGCGGGATGTAAATTGCCAACAGACACTCGGGAGAAGTGTATGGTGTTTCCTGAAACATCTAAAAAACAAAGCAACAGAGCCTAGGGCACTTCCACTTATGGTCCTATAGCTTAGGGAAATTAAAATCAAAAAGACACAGCCACCCCAAAGTTTGGGACGCCTCTGTTTACAAGAACCTCGTTTACAGTACAAGTTCAACATCGCAGAAAGTGAAAAATGGATAAAGAAGTTGTGGTATTTACTTACAAAGCAATATCACTCAGCAATGAAATCTATGTCATCAGGCCCTTAGCAGCACAATGAGTGGATTCAGGTATGATGATTCTAACTGAAATAAGTCACACAGAAAAAGAAACATCATAAGATATCAGTAATACACGGAATGTAAACTTGGCTACACAGGAACTGAATTACAGAACAGAACAGGGTCTCAAATTTAGAAAACCAACTTATGCTTGCTTAAGGGGAAAGGTGAGTTGGGGTGCTGCATAAAACCAGAGATTGAAATGAGCACAGATAAAGTTCCTTAAGCCAAATATGGAATAGACAAGAGCTACTCCTTGCTCAACGAAATGGACTCAACACCGCATATTAAACGCCTAAGAATGTACCTGACTAGTAAGTATCTTAAAACCTATGGATTGCTATGTCTCCGAAAGAGAATCAAGCATGTGTACAGGGGCATAAACGCAGCAGTGATAGGATTGGAGAGGTTCGGTGAGCAAATGAAGACCCTTTGAAGTCATATTGCATGGTACCCATTCCACGGGTCTCAACTCTCCAGGTTTAAGGTATTCTTCCTTCAGCTAAAACATGCATGTGGAACCCAGAGTATGATCAACCATGTGATCGGGAGACGTGTTCAAATATGTCTCAGTTTTCCTCCCCTGGTACTCGGGTGCAACATTCCAGACGCTTTACTAACACTCTCCCCACTTGGAGAGTCAGCCCTTTAACCTCCTGTTTGGCCCAGTTTGCAATTTCTGCGGAAGATGAACAGGAATAGCGAGAACCAATGAGAGACTAGCTGGAGGTGTCTGGACGGGCAAATTTAACTCTCATTTCCCACCAGGAAGAGGAAATAACCAAAGGCTCAGCGTGCCGTGCCGGAACCAGATTAGGGCCTGAAGCCATCCTGCGGTGTTGCGGCCAGGTCACAAGAAAGCGAGTTGAAGAAAGGAGCTCAGGGGCACTGTAATTCACAAACCTGCAGAGTTATAAATGACAGCTATCGTCCAAAAATAGACTGAAGTAAGGCTGCCAAGAGGACTTGAAAGCGGGGCAGAATTGCAGGAAACCGATTTCAGGAGGTAGACTGGAATTGCATTGAAAGCATAGGAAAAGAGGCAGAACGTCCACAATGATGCACTTGGCCAAAAAGGGCGTATGCGTTTTTTCCTGAATATATTCAGGAAAAAACGCATACGCCCTTTTTGGCCAACCAAGCAAGCTTGCAAAGGAAATCTGCACTACAATGAAGTCTCACTTCCCCCCGGTCAAAAGGGCCATCTGAAAAAAGTGTAAAATCCAGAAAGGCAGGACAGGCCATGGAGAACTGGGAGCCTTGTTATGCTGATGGGCGGGATGTAAATTGCCAACAGACACTCGGGAGAAGTGTATGGTGTTTCCTGAAACATCTAAAAAACAAAGCAACAGAGCCTAGGGCACTTCCACTTATGGTCCTATAGCTTAGGGAAATTAAAATCAAAAAGACACAGCCACCCCAAAGTTTGGGACGCCTCTGTTTACAAGAACCTCGTTTACAGTACAAGTTCAACATCGCAGAAAGTGAAAAATGGATAAAGAAGTTGTGGTATTTACTTACAAAGCAATATCACTCAGCAATGAAATCTATGTCATCAGGCCCTTAGCAGCACAATGAGTGGATTCAGGTATGATGATTCTAACTGAAATAAGTCACACAGAAAAAGAAACATCATAAGATATCAGTAATACACGGAATGTAAACTTGGCTACACAGGAACTGAATTACAGAACAGAACAGGGTCTCAAATTTAGAAAACCAACTTATGCTTGCTTAAGGGGAAAGGTGAGTTGGGGTGCTGCATAAAACCAGAGATTGAAATGAGCACAGATAAAGTTCCTTAAGCCAAATATGGAATAGACAAGAGCTACTCCTTGCTCAACGAAATGGACTCAACACCGCATATTAAACGCCTAAGAATGTACCTGACTAGTAAGTATCTTAAAACCTATGGATTGCTATGTCTCCGAAAGAGAATCAAGCATGTGTACAGGGGCATAAACGCAGCAGTGATAGGATTGGAGAGGTTCGGTGAGCAAATGAAGACCCTTTGAAGTCATATTGCATGGTACCCATTCCACGGGTTTCAACTACCCAGGTTTAAGGTATTCTTCCTTCAGCTAAAACATGCATGTGGAACCCAGAGTATGATCAACCATGTGATCGGGAGACGTGTTCAAATATGTCTCAGTTTTCCTCCCCTGGTACTCGGGTGCAACATTCCAGACGCTTTACTAACACTCTCCCCACTTGGAGAGTCAGTCCCTTTAACCTCCTGTTTGGCCCAGTTTGCAATTTCTGCGGAAGATGAACAGGAATAGCGAGAACCAATGAGAGACTAGCTGGAGGTGTCTGGACGGGCAAATTTAACTCTCATTTCCCACCAGGAAGAGGAATTAACCAAAGGCTCAGCGTGCCGTGCCGGAACCAGATTAGGGCCTGAAGCCATCCTGCGGTGTTGCGGCCAGCTCACAAGAAAGCGAGTTGAAGAAAGGAGCTCAGGGGCACTGTAATTCACAAACCTGCAGAGTTATAAATGACAGCTATCGTCCAAAAATAGACTGAAGTAAGGCTGCCAAGAGGACTTGAAAGCGGGGCAGAATTGCAGGAAACCGATTTCAGGAGGTAGACTGGAATTGCATTGAAAGCATAGGAAAAGAGGCAGAACGTCCACAATGATGCACTTGGCCAAAAAGGGCGTATGCGTTTTTTCCTGAATATATTCAGGAAAAAACGCATACGCCCTTTTTGGCCAACCAAGCAAGCTTGCAAAGGAAATCTGCACTACAATGAAGTCTCACTTCCCCCCGGTCAAAAGGGCCATCTGAAAAAAGTGTAAAATCCAGAAAGGCAGGACAGGCCATGGAGAACTGGGAGCCTTGTTATGCTGATGGGCGGGATGTAAATTGCCAACAGACACTCGGGAGAAGTGTATGGTGTTTCCTGAAACATCTAAAAAACAAAGCAACAGAGCCTAGGGCACTTCCACTTATGGTCCTATAGCTTAGGGAAATTAAAATCAAAAAGACACAGCCACCCCAAAGTTTGGGACGCCTCTGTTTACAAGAACCTCGTTTACAGTACAAGTTCAACATCGCAGAAAGTGAAAAATGGATAAAGAAGTTGTGGTATTTACTTACAAAGCAATATCACTCAGCAATGAAATCTGTGTCATCAGGCCCTTAGCAGCACAATGAGTGGATTCAGGTATGATGATTCTAACTGAAATAAGTCACACAGAAAAAGAAACATCATAAGATATCAGTAATACACGGAATGTAAACTTGGCTACACAGGAACTGAATTACAGAACAGAACAGGGTCTCAAATTTAGAAAACCAACTTATGCTTGCTTAAGGGGAAAGGTGAGTTGGGGTGCTGCATAAAACCAGAGATTGAAATGAGCACAGATAAAGTTCCTTAAGCCAAATATGGAATAGACAAGAGCTACTCCTTGCTCAACGAAATGGACTCAACACCGCATATTAAACGCCTAAGAATGTACCTGACTAGTAAGTATCTTAAAACCTATGGATTGCTATGTCTCCGAAAGAGAATCAAGCATGTGTACAGGGGCATAAACGCAGCAGTGATAGGATTGGAGAGGTTCGGTGAGCAAATGAAGACCCTTTGAAGTCATATTGCATGGTACCCATTACACGGGTCTCAACTCTCCAGGTTTAAGGTATTCTTCCTTCAGCTAAAACATGCATGTGGAACCCAGAGTATGATCAACCATGTGATCGGGAGACGTGTTCAAATATGTCTCAGTTTTCCTCCCCTGGTACTCGGGTGCAACATTCCAGACGCTTTACTAACACTCTCCCCACTTGGAGAGTCAGCGCCTTTAACCTCCTGTTTGGCCCAGTTTGCAATTTCTGCGGAAGATGAACAGGAATAGCGAGAACCAATGAGAGACTAGCTGGAGGTGTCTGGACGGGCAAATTTAACTCTCATTTCCCACCAGGAAGAGGAATTAACCAAAGGCTCAGCGTGCCGTGCCGGAACCAGATTAGGGCCTGAAGCCATCCTGCGGTGTTGCGGCCAGCTCACAAGAAAGCGAGTTGAAGAAAGGAGCTCAGGGGCACTGTAATTCACAAACCTGCAGAGTTATAAATGACAGCTATCGTCCAAAAATAGACTGAAGTAAGGCTGCCAAGAGGACTTGAAAGCGGGGCAGAATTGCAGGAAACCGATTTCAGGAGGTAGACTGGAATTGCATTGAAAGCATAGGAAAAGAGGCAGAACGTCCACAATGATGCACTTGGCCAAAAAGGGCGTATGCGTTTTTTCCTGAATATATTCAGGAAAAAACGCATACGCCCTTTTTGGCCAACCAAGCAAGCTTGCAAAGGAAATCTGCACTACAATGAAGTCTCACTTCCCCCCGGTCAAAAGGGCCATCTGAAAAAAGTGTAAAATCCAGAAAGGCAGGACAGGCCATGGAGAACTGGGAGCCTTGTTATGCTGATGGGCGGGATGTAAATTGCCAACAGACACTCGGGAGAAGTGTATGGTGTTTCCTGAAACATCTAAAAAACAAAGCAACAGAGCCTAGGGCACTTCCACTTATGGTCCTATAGCTTAGGGAAATTAAAATCAAAAAGACACAGCCACCCCAAAGTTTGGGACGCCTCTGTTTACAAGAACCTCGTTTACAGTACAAGTTCAACATCGCAGAAAGTGAAAAATGGATAAAGAAGTTGTGGTACTTACTTACAAAGCAATATCACTCAGCAATGAAATCTATGTCATCAGGCCCTTAGCAGCACAATGAGTGGATTCAGGTATGATGATTCTAACTGAAATAAGTCACACAGAAAAAGAAACATCATAAGATATCAGTAATACACGGAATGTAAACTTGGCTACACAGGAACTGAATTACAGAACAGAACAGGGTCTCAAATTTAGAAAACCAACTTATGCTTGCTTAAGGGGAAAGGTGAGTTGGGGTGCTGCATAAAACCAGAGATTGAAATGAGCACAGATAAAGTTCCTTAAGCCAAATATGGAATAGACAAGAGCTACTCCTTGCTCAACGAAATGGACTCAACACCGCATATTAAACGCCTAAGAATGTACCTGACTAGTAAGTATCTTAAAACCTATGGATTGCTATGTCTCCGAAAGAGAATCAAGCATGTGTACAGGGGCATAAACGCAGCAGTGATAGGATTGGAGAGGTTCGGTGAGCAAATGAAGACCCTTTGAAGTCATATTGCATGGTACCCATTCCACGGGTCTCAACTCTCCAGGTTTAAGGTATTCTTCCTTCAGCTAAAACATGCATGTGGAACCCAGAGTATGATCAACCATGTGATCGGGAGACGTGTTCAAATATGTCTCAGTTTTCCTCCCCTGGTACTCGGGTGCAACATTCCAGACGCTTTACTAACACTCTCCCCACTTGGAGAGTCAGCGCCTTTAACCTCCTGTTTGGCCCAGTTTGCAATTTCTGCGGAAGATGAACAGGAATAGCGAGAACCAATGAGAGACTAGCTGGAGGTGTCTGGACGGGCAAATTTAACTCTCATTTCCCACCAGGAAGAGGAATTAACCAAAGGCTCAGCGTGCCGTGCCGGAACCAGATTAGGGCCTGAAGCCATCCTGCGGTGTTGCGGCCAGCTCACAAGAAAGCGAGTTGAAGAAAGGAGCTCAGGGGCACTGTAATTCACAAACCTGCAGAGTTATAAATGACAGCTATCGTCCAAAAATATACTGAAGTAAGGCTGCCAAGAGGACTTGAAAGCGGGGCAGAATTGCAGGAAACCGATTTCAGGAGGTAGACTGGAATTGCATTGAAAGCATAGGAAAAGAGGCAGAACGTCCACAATGATGCACTTGGCCAAAAAGGGCGTATGCGTTTTTTCCTGAATATATTCAGGAAAAAACGCATACGCCCTTTTTGGCCAACCAAGCAAGCTTGCAAAGGAAATCTGCACTACAATGAAGTCTCACTTCCCCCCGGTCAAAAGGGCCATCTGAAAAAAGTGTAAAATCCAGAAAGGCAGGACAGGCCATGGAGAACTGGGAGCCTTGTTATGCTGATGGGCGGGATGTAAATTGCCAACAGACACTCGGGAGAAGTGTATGGTGTTTCCTGAAACATCTAAAAAACAAAGCAACAGAGCCTAGGGCACTTCCACTTATGGTCCTATAGCTTAGGGAAATTAAAATCAAAAAGACACAGCCACCCCAAAGTTTGGGACGGCTCTTTTTACAAGAACCTCTTTACGGTACAAGTTAAATATCCCAGAGAGCAAAAATGGATAAAGAAGTTGCGGTACTTATGTACAACAGAATATCACTCAGCAATGAAATCTATGTCACCAGGCCCGTACCAGCATAATGAGTGGATTGAGGTACGATGATTCTAAGTGAAATAAGTCACACAGAAAAAGAAACATCATAAGATATCACTAATACACGGAATGTGAACTTGGCTACACATGAACTGAATTACAAAACAGAACAGGGTCTCAAATTTAGAAAACCAACTTATGCTTGCTTAGGGGGAAGGTGAGTTGGGGTGCTGCATAAAAGCAGAGTTTGAAATTAGCACAGATACCGTTCCATAAGCCAAATATGTAATAGACAAGAGCTACCCCTTGCTCAACGAAATGGATTCAACAATGAGGTATCACCTCACACCTGGTAGAATAGGCATCATTGAAAATCTACAAACAAAAAATGCTGGAAAGGGTGTGGAGAAAAGGAACCCTCTTCCACTATTGTTGGGAATATAAATTGATACAGTCATTATGGAGAACAATATGGAATTTCTTAAGAAACTAACAATAGAATTACCATATGATACAGCAATCCCAGTACTGGACATATACCCAGACAAAACCATAAATCAAAAAGAGTCATTCACCGCAATGTTCATTGCATCACTATTTACAATATCGAGATAATGGAAGCAACCTAAATGCCCACAGACAGACGAATGCATAAAGCTGTGGTACATATATAAAATGGAATATTACTAAGCCATGAAAAGGAATGAAATTGGGTCATTTGTAGAGACGTCGATGGATCTAGAGACTGTCATACAGAGTGAAGTAAGTCAGAAAGAGAAAAACAAATCTTGTATATTCATGCATATATGTGGAACCTAGAAAAACTGTACAGATTAACCATTTTGCAAGGCATAAATAGAGCAACAGATGTAGACAACAAACGTATGGACAACAAGGGGGGAAAGCTGTTGGGGGGGTGGTGGTGGGAGGAGTTGAGAGACTGGGATTGGCATGTATACATTTATATGTATAAAATAGATAACCAATAAGAACCTGCTGTATAAAAATATAAAATAAAATTCAAAATTAAAAAGAATAAAATTTAAAAAATAAAACAGAAAAAACAATTATTCCCTGCACATACATGTATTTATATGAATAAATTATTTCCATGCTTATATCTGTAAATACAAAAAAGAGGAATAAAATCTACCTTGAACCAAAAACGAAAAAGAGAAAAAAACACAGAACCCACCAGTTACACAGAGGAAAACCGTATCAGGGCACTTGCTCCAGTTGTAAACAATTCTGAAGTTGGTCAGTGGTGGGGAATCGTCTCCCATTCAGCCAGCAGCCCCCACGCAACAAGCGTCCTCATTGCAAAGCTGGGGCACCGTGCTGAGGCATCTGTGAGTAAACGTGAGCTGAGCCCCAGGCCAGTTGCTGCTGAACTATTCCCACCCGTCCCAGGTAAAACACCTGAATATATACAAGGACTTGAAAGCCTAGAGGAAGGGCCATAGAGCCACACGAGTGACAGCATGCCGGCCGACTTGGTGCCTGCAGGCCAGCCAGGATGGTCCTGGCCCTGGGTGCTCTTCTGGAAGATTTCCATTTCCCTGCCTGAGATACCCGTCCTGTCCCTGCCCCCACTGCTTTTTTCCTTCCTCACCTCTGCCCAGGGAGAAATTCCAGCAGCAGGTATGGGTGACACATCCTCTTCTTTAGCAGGTGGCAGCCTGGCAACTGCTGCAGAAAGTCCAGCAGAGCCCCACTCACACTGGGCCACCCACAAAGCCGTGGCCTCTCACTCCCTCCCACCAGCCCAGCCCCGAGACTGCTGACAGGGCAGAGAAAATGGCGTCAGGCACGGCTGCAGGGGCTCTTGCTGCCTGGAGTGGTATTTATATTGATCTCAACCCAGGCACACCTGGGGAGGGCTGGCCGGCACGGTAAGGCTGCCCAGGTCAGCCAATCATCACCCCTCAGGGGCTCACAGTTGCAGAAAATGGAACTTGCTGAACCGGCCAGGTCCAAGGAACAGGTGTGGGCTCCTGAGAGTCAGGATAGACAAGGGGCTGCAGCTTTGGCTTGTTTTCTAATCATTTTATCTGGCCCATGAGTGGGAGACAACTTCAAGAAAACCCTCTCCTAATGAGAGGAACCCAGGAGTCAGGGAGAGGAGGGGTGGGTGGTGGTTGGAGACAGAGGCCTGGTGCCCCGGGTGCAGTGGAAGTCTCTGGAAGACCAGGTGGAGGGAGGCCTCACGGAGTGATGCCCAGGGTCACAGACCTGTCGCAGCTGCTGTTTGTTAGTTCAAGTCCTGCTCTGAGGTGCTCTGTGTCAGCTCTGAGCGACAGGTGAGCTGGGGGTGCTCTGCAATGAGGGCTATGTGCACGGTTCCTGTGTGCCCAGCCCTGCCACGGTACCTGCAAGGGTAGCTCTGTATCCTGGGAGGGGCCTGACCACGAGAGCCCCGTGGGCTGGGGTGGGGGTGGGGTACCTGCCCAGGTGAGCTCCATATTCTGGGATTGGTCTGACCACGAGAGCCCCATGGGCTGCTGGGGACCTGGTAAAGGATGTCAGGACAGTCAGTGAAGCCACCGAGGATATACCTCCAGTTGCTCCTAATTCCTACACCCTGCTGGTCATTCTACCAACCACCAGGACATGGTATTCTGTATTAGTCTTCAATGATGCCTTCTTTTGTATTCCATTAGTCCCAGAGTCACAAGAAATTTTGGCTTGTGAGTGGCAGGACTCCACATACAACTAAAACAATACTTCCGGGCCGTCTGGCCCCAAGGGTGCAAAAATTCCCACACCATCTTTGGGGAAAGCTTAGCTAAAGACCTAAAAGTTCTACCTCTGGAAAAGGAAACCCTCCTTCAATATGCAGACGACATTCTGATCACCAGCCCTACTAAGGAGGCCTCTGAACTACCAAGCCAATAAAGGATAGAAGTTGTCCAAGAAAAAGCTCAAATATCACAGACTGCGGTGACCTGCCTGGGCTTCATTCTCACAGAAGGTCAGAGAAGCCCATCCCAGGAAAGGGAAGAAACCATTTTCAGCCTTACCCCTTTCTAAAACTAGAAGACAGCTTAGGGGTTCCTGGGGAGGCCAGGGTTTGCTGCTTCTGGATCCCTAACTACAGTCTACTAGCTGGGCCTCTATATGAAACACTGAAAGGAAAAGATGATGATCCTTTTGAATAGAATCCAGAAGTGGCCTTTCAAGAATGGAAAGAGCAGTCAATTCAGACCCTTGCCCTGGAACTCCCTAATTTAGCTAAACCCTTTGACCTTTACATTCCCGGTGAAAGGTGAATCGCCATTGGAGAATTAGTGCAAAAACTGGGACCACTTGAAATGGAACAATGCAAGAATGCCATCCAGGTAGGATAAACTACGGTCACTAAGGGGCTTGGCCCACTGCCACATCTGGCCAAGATACTGGCGGTATCTAAAAACCTGGAAATCAGCAGCCCAAAAGGCCACCTCCCTCCTAAGGGAAAAGGACCCCACGTGGTGATCCTAACCACCAACCATGCCCTGAAGTTGCAGGGTTCGCTCCGTGGGCACACCGACCTCGAGTGAGGAGGCCCTCCAACTCCAACATCCAGAGAGATAACCGGGGGCAACAGGGCACCATGACGACTCGTGTGAACATCACTTGACCTGGAGTTTCTCTCATAAAACAACAAGAGTGTGTCCCAAAAGAGTAGACTACTGCTTGCAGGACTTACTGCACCCAGAGGGGAGCTAATAATCTTGGCGGGGGAACAGTATACCACACTGTCACCATAGAAAAGCCTACAGACACCGTGATGATGGTGGCCAATAAGACCGGCTGGACTCCTGTTTACTTCAAAAGGCTGTTGACTCAGTAGCCATCATGGTCCTTGATCACCACTGACCCTGGACTGTCTGGGAGTTGAGCGGGCAGGGCTCTGACACCTGGTGCTGTTTGTACGTTAATTCAGGGGCCTAATTGAAGAAAGTGCAGACTACTGGTCAGAGCATCTAGGCTGGCAGAGACGGTCAGCCTAAGGTGGCCGAACAAATGTGGGGCGGGGTGAAACCGGCCCCCACAGCGTCTCTGCACATCTCTTTCCTGGACCCTTAAAGGTCATTAGAATCTATAACACTTCCAATGCTGGTGCTCAGGTGGACGAGCAGGGAGGCAGGGGTCCTGGGGACAATCAACGTCACCGGGAGGCTGCTGGGGAGAAGCTCTGACCCTCGCCCCAGGGTATGAGGGCTCCCAACTCAGCACTCAGCAGTTACAGAAGAAGGGTCTGCACCCTCAGCACTCCAAGAATGAGGAACGGGACAAAAGGCAGAGGAGGGGTTTGTCCCCAGCAAAGCCCATTAAAAATCCCTGGGAGATAAAAATAGAATCTGGGCAATAAAGTCAAGTCTAACCTTTTTTATCCTTTGTGCTTTGTCTAATTTCATGTGCTCCTAGGGTCCCGCATGCAGAGGTTCCACACCCGGCACTTCAGACCAGATTTCCTAGTGCAGAATGGCTGGGTCGACACCTCAGCTCCTGGGGCCCAGTGCAGACTCCACGATATAGAGCCTGAGCTACAGCCAACCCGGCCCTCGAGAGCTCCGCCGCCTCCCTCCCTCCCACTGACTCTGACAGGATCTCTACACAGCAGCCCAGCCCACAGCCCACGGGGTAGTGCATGCTCTCACCTCTCCATTCTCTGATCAAAATATAAAGTTTCCTTTGCTTGTGAACCAAACTCAGTCTCGATCTGTTGGCCCCAATGACACTGGGCAGGGGGACACTTGTTGGGGTCCACTCTGGAGGATCAGTAACAGAAATTGAGACTATTGTAACCTCAATGAACAGATGTGTGAGCCAAACTGTAGTTAACATAGAACAGTGTATAAGGCTCGGGTAAAATAAGATGTTTTTAACACTTCCATTTGATATTTCCATCACTTTTTATAAGCAAGTTCAGTGAAAAGGTTTGTCTTATTTGTCAGGTCAATATTAGAGAAACGAAGTGATTTCTTTCCAAGGATGTACAGCTAATAATCTTGGTTAAACCTTCAATCTTGTTTTAAATGCTTTTCCATTGAAAATGATACCTCTCTTTCAGCTCCCCATTTCTGAGAAGTATAAAATCTTATAATTTATTATTACCAAAGGGGAAAGGTGGGAGGAGGGATAAATTAACAGTTTGGAATGAACACATACACACTGCTATGTATAAAATAGATCATCAACAAGGAACTACTGTATAGCACAGGGAACTACACTCAACATTTTGCAATAACCTATAAGGGGAAATAATCTGAAAAAGAATAGATATTTTTATTGACATCATCTATCAATGACAGTTAAAGTGTAGCCTAAGGGAAGCTGGTGGTGAGTGCTTCTGACCCTGAAGACTTCAATCATCTAAAGTTTGGACTCTGCCTACTTCCCAAGGCCCTTAATGAACATATGTGTAGCCGTAGCTTAAAAACTTCCCCAGTTTGGGTTTCGGGGAGACACTGATTTTGAAAAAGCCCTGGTGTTCTCCTTACATGAATGGGACTCTTCCTACTGCTAAAACATGTCTGTCACACCCAGAGGATGGTATACTGTCTGATCGGGAAGAGTTTGGAAAAGGCATCTCATCTCCTCATCTCCTGGTGCTCGGGTTCACCCCTCCAGCGTCTTTACTAACAGTCTCCCCACTTGGAGATGTCAGCACTGTCAACATCCTGTTGCGTACAGTTTGGAATTTGTCCAGAGGATGAAGCGGAAGGATGAGGAACAATGAGAGACAAGTCCTAGGTGTTCAGACAGGCACATGTCACTCTAATTTCCAATCAGGAAGACGAATTGACCAAAGGCTAGGGTTGCCCATGGAAACAGTATAGGGCTTGAGGAAATCCCGCTGCTTTGTGGCCAGTTCCCATAAACACGAGTTGAACAATGGAACTCAGGGGCAGTAAAATTCACAAAACTGCAGAGTTGAAAATATCCATCACTGAAAAATGTCTTGAGGAGAGTCAGAGAAAAGGACTTGTAAGCAAGGGAGAATGGCAGGAAAGGGATTTGAGGAGGTAGAAAGGACTCGCCATTAAGCACAAGAAAAGGAGCTGAACATTGCCAACATTGCAGTTGGCCAAAAAGGGTGTATGCGTTCTTTTCTGTATATATTCAAGAAAAGGGCATACACTTTTTTAGCCAACCAAACAGGTGGGCACTGGAAGTCAATACTACAAAAGATATCACTTCGCATCAGTCAGAAGAGCCATCCTCATAAAGCGTAAACAACAGAAATGCAGGACAGGGCAACGAGAAGAGGGAGCCCTGTGAGACTTATAGTGGAAATGTATATTGCCAACGGCCATTCTGGAGAAGTGTATTGTGTTTACTAAAGCATCTAAAAAATGAGCTACAGAGCATAGGGCACTTGCACTCATGGGCGTATATCTTGGGAAAAACAAAAATCGAGAGGACACAGGCACCCCAATGTTTACCCCCTCTCTGTTTAAAAGATCCTCGACTAGGATATAACTTAAATGTCTCTGGAGGGAAAAAATGGATAGAGATGTGGTACTTAGGTAGAGTGGAATATTATTCAGCCTGGAAATCAATGAAATATGGCCAGTTGTAACAACTCCGGAGGAGTTACGTATGATCATTCTAAGTGACAGAATTCAAAAAGAAAAAGACACATATCATAAGATATCACTTAAAGGTGGAATCCAAAATGGCTACACATGAAATAAATTACAAAACAAAAACATAGTCAAATATGTAGAAAACACGCATAAGGCTGCTAAACGGGAAAGGTGGGGAGGGGTGAGGCATCATCCAGGAGGTTGAAATTAGCAAAGATACCATTCCAAATACCAAACTGATAATCAACAAGGCCTACACGGTAGCTAAAAGAACTGCACTCAGCACACTCAAGTCACCGGAAAAGAATATATACGACTGGTAAGAATCTGAAAAAGAATTTATTGATGTCTCTCTGTACGTGAATCAAGTGGATGTACAGCAGCAAGAAACAGAGCTTTTAAAATCAGCTGTAACCAATATAGTAATAAATTGAAAAAAATAAATGACAGAGAGACAGAGAAAACCTCTTACAACTTTTCCTCAGGGACGGTGATGCAACATGGATTGAACACATCTAGACCCACAGCAGGATGAGACATAAGGCTGGAAACTGTTTGCGCTAAGAGAAATGTGAGGTTGGGTGAGGAAATGCACACCCTTTAAAGTAATACTACCTGGTACCCATTCAATGGGTCCCAAATCTGCAGGTTCAAGGGATCTTCCTACAGCTAAAACATGCATGGAAAACCCAGAGGACTGTACACCATGTGATCGGGAGATGTGTCTAAAATGCAGCTCATTTATCCTCTCCTGGTGCTCCTGTTCACCATTCCAGCCACGCTACTTAGAATCTCCCCACTTGGAGAATCAGCACATTTAAACTTCTGTTTCACACATTTTGCAAATTGTGAGGAGGATGAACGGGAAGAGGGGGAACCAATGAGAGAAGAGTTGTAGGGGTTTGGACGGGCACATATCACTCTAATTTCCCATTAAGAATAAGAATTAAAGAAAGGCTCAGCCTGCCTCGCCGGAGCCAAAATAGGGCCTGAAGCAATCCTGCGGGTTTGAGGCCAGCTCACAAAAGAGCAACTTAAAAAATGGAGCTCAGGGTCACTGCAATTCACAAACCTGCAGAGTTATAAATGAAAACTAACGTCCAAAAATATGTTGAGGTAAGGCAAAGAAGAGGATCTGAATGCAAGACAGAATTGCAAGAAACAGATTTCAAGAGATAGATTGGACTCGTCTTTAACGCACATGAAAAGCGGCAGAATTTCGACAATGATGCAGTTGGCCCAAAAGGGCGTATGCGTTTTTTCCTGATTATATCCAGGAAAAAACGCATACGCACTTTATGGGCAACGAAGCAAGCAAGCAATGCAAATGTGCACAACAAAGAAGTCTCACTTCCCACCGGTCAAAAGGGCCATCCTAAAAAATTGTAAAAACCAGAAATGCAGGACAGGCCATGGAGAACAGGGAGCCTTTATACGCTGATGGGCAGTGTGTGAACTGCCGAGAGCCACTCTGGAGAAGTGTATGGTGGTTCCTAAATCATCTAAAAAACAGAGCTACAGAGCATAGGACACTTCCAATCATGGGAGTATATCTAGGGAAGTCTAAAAATCAACAAGACACAAGCACACCACAGTTTAGGGCTACTCTGTTTACAAGAACCTCAACTTCAGTACACCTTAAATATCCCAGGAAAGAGAACAATGGATAAAGAAGATGTGGTACTTATGTACAACGGAATATCTCTTCACCATGAAATCAATGTAATAAGGCTAGTAGAAGGATAAAGAGTGGATTTAGGTCCGATAATACTACTTGAAATAAGTCAAACAGAAAAAGAAACATATCATAAGATATCACTTATAGAGGGAGGGTAAATATGGCTGCACAAGAAATGAATTACAGAACAGAACAGTGTCTCACATTTAGAAAACACACTTATGTCAGCTTAAGGGGAAAGGAGAGGTGGGGTGATGCATAAAACCAGAGTTTGAAATTAGCACAGATACCGTTCAATAAACCAAATAGGTATTAGACAAGATCTACACCTTGCTCAATGAACTGGCCTCAACACACCCTATACACCACAGAGAAATATATCTGAGGAATAAGAATCTTAAAACCCATGTATTGATATATCTCCATAAGGGAATCAAGTGTGTGCAGAGCGGCACAAACACAGCAGTGAAAAGGAGCTAAACCCCATTATAGAAATAAATTTTAAAAACAAAACGCTGAAACAATGAAAGAGAGAAAAATTCTTACAAAATTCGCTCAGGGGCTGTGATGCAACCTGGATTGACCACATATAAACCCACAGCTGGATAAGACATAAGGCTGGACACTTGGGGCTGAGAGGATTGGTGAGCTTTGGTGAGCAACTGCCGAAAGTTTAATGCAATACTTCATGCTACTCAGTCCAAGGGTCCCAACACTCCAGGTTGAAGGGAATCTTCCTACAGCTAAACCATGCTTGGGAAACCCAGCGACTGGTATACCATATGATCGGGAAAGGTTTCTAAAACGCACCTCATTTTTCCTCTCCTGGGGCTCCGGATCGACATTCCAGCCGCTTTACTAACAACATCCCCACATGGAGTCAATGCCTTTAAGTTCTGGTATCGCACAGTCTGCAGTTAGTGCAGAGGATGAATGGGAATAGGGGGAACCAGTGAGAAACTAGCTGTAGCGGTTTCAATGGGCACATGTCACTCTAATATCACATCAGTAAGAAGAATTAACCAAAGGCACAGCAAGGTGCCCCAGAAGAAAAATAGGGCTTCAAGGAATCCTGTGGTTATGGGGCAAGACCACAAAAATAAGAGCTAAAAATGGAGCTAAGGGCCACTGCAATTCAAAAACCTGCAGAGTTATAAAGGCCAACTATTTTTAAAAATATATTGAGGTAAGGCTATGAAGAGGCATTGAAAGCAAGGCAGAATTGCAGGAAACCGATTTCAGGAGGTAGACTGGAATTGCATTGAAAGCATATGAAGAGAGTCAGAAACTCGACAATGATGCACTTGGCCAAAAGGGCGTATGCGTTTTTTCCTGAATATATTCAGGAAAAAACGCATACGCCCTTTTTGGCCAACCAAGCAAGCTTGCAAAGGAAATCTGCACTACAATGAAGTCTCACTTCCACCTGGTCAAAAGGGCCATCTGAAAAAAGTGTAAAATCCAGAAAGGCACGACAGGCCATGGAGAACTGGGAGCCTTGTTATGCTGATGGGCGGGATGTAAATTGCCAACAGACACTCGGGAGAAGTGTATGGTGTTTCCTGAAACATCTAAAAAACAAAGCAACAGAGCCTAGGGCACTTCCACTTATGGTCCTATAGCTTAGGGAAATTAAAATCAAAAAGACACAGCCACCCCAAAGTTTGGGACGGCTCTGTTTACAAGAACCTCGTTTACAGTACAAGTTCAATATCGCAGAAAGTGAAAAATGGATAAAGAACTTGTGGTACTTACGTACAATGCAATATCACTCAGCAATGAAATCTATGTCATCAGGCCCGTAGCAGCATAATGAGTGGATTCAGGTATGATGATTCGAACTGAAATAAGTCACACAGAAAAGAAACATCATAAGATATCACTAATACACGGAATGTAAACTTGGCTACACATGAACTGAATTACAAAACAGAACAGGGTCTCAAATTTAGAAAACCAACTTATGCTTGCTTAAGGGGAAAGGTGAGTTGGGGTGCTGCATAAAACCAGAGATTGAAATGAGCACAGATAAAGTTCCTTAAGCCAAATATGGAATAGACAAGAGCTACTCCTTGCTCAACGAAATGGACTCAACACCCATATTAAACGCCTAAGAATGTACCTGACTAGTAAGTATCTTAAAACCTATGGATTGCTATGTCTCCGAAAGAGAATCAAGCATGTGTACAGGGGCATAAACGCAGCAGTGATAGGATTGGAGAGGTTCGGTGAGCAAATGAAGACCCTTTGAAGTCATATTGCATGGTACCCATTCCACGGGTCTCAACTCTCCAGGTTTAAGGTATTCTTCCTTCAGCTAAAACATGCATGTGGAACCCAGAGTATGATCAACCATGTGAACGGGAGACGTGTTCAAATATGTCTCAGTTTTCCTCCCCTGGTACTCGGGTGCAACATTCCAGACGCTTTACTAACACTCTCCCCACTTGGAGAGTCAGCGCCTTTAACCTCCTGTTTGGCCCAGTTTGCAATTTCTGCGGAAGATGAACAGGAATAGCGAGAACCAATGAGAGACTAGCTGGAGGTGTCTGGACGGGCAAATTTAACTCTCATTTCCCACCAGGAAGAGGAATAACCAAAGGCTCAGCGTGCCGTGCCGGAACCAGATTAGGGCCTGAAGCCATCCTGCGGTGTTGCGGCCAGCTCACAAGAAAGCGAGTTGAAGAAAGGAGCTCAGGGGCACTGTAATTCACAAACCTGCAGAGTTATAAATGACAGCTATCGTCCAAAAATAGACTGAAGTAAGGCTGCCAAGAGGACTTGAAAGCGGGGCAGAATTGCAGGAAACCGATTTCAGGAGGTAGACTGGAATTGCATTGAAAGCATAGGAAAAGAGGCAGAACGTCCACAATGATGCACTTGGCCAAAAAGGGCGTATGCGTTTTTTCCTGAATATATTCAGGAAAAAACGCATACGCCCTTTTTGGCCAACCAAGCAAGCTTGCAAAGGAAATCTGCACTACAATGAAGTCTCACTTCCCCCGGTCAAAAGGGCCATCTGAAAAAAGTGTAAAATCCAGAAAGGCAGGACAGGCCATGGAGAACTGGGAGCCTTGTTATGCTGATGGGCGGGATGTAAATTGCCAACAGACACTCGGGAGAAGTGTATGGTGTTTCCTGAAACATCTAAAAAACAAAGCAACAGAGCCTAGGGCACTTCCACTTATGGTCCTATAGCTTAGGGAAATTAAAATCAAAAAGACACAGCCACCCCAAAGTTTGGGACGCCTCTGTTTACAAGAACCTCGTTTACAGTACAAGTTCAACATCGCAGAAAGTGAAAAATGGATAAAGAAGTTGTGGTATTTACTTACAAAGCAATATCACTCAGCAATGAAATCTATGTCATCAGGCCCTTAGCAGCACAATGAGTGGATTCAGGTATGATGATTCTAACTGAAATAAGTCACACAGAAAAAGAAACATCATAAGATATCAGTAATACACGGAATGTAAACTTGGCTACACAGGAACTGAATTACAGAACAGAACAGGGTCTCAAATTTAGAAAACCAACTTATGCTTGCTTAAGGGGAAAGGTGAGTTGGGGTGCTGCATAAAACCAGAGATTGAAATGAGCACAGATAAAGTTCCTTAAGCCAAATATGGAATAGACAAGAGCTACTCCTTGCTCAACGAAATGGACTCAACACCGCATATTAAACGCCTAAGAATGTACCTGACTAGTAAGTATCTTAAAACCTATGGATTGCTATGTCTCCGAAAGAGAATCAAGCATGTGTACAGGGGCATAAACGCAGCAGTGATAGGATTGGAGAGGTTCGGTGAGCAAATGAAGACCCTTTGAAGTCATATTGCATGGTACCCATTCCACGGGTTTCAAATCCCAGGTTTAAGGTATTCTTCCTTCAGCTAAAACATGCATGTGGAACCTAGAGTATGATCAACCATGTGATCGGGAGACGTGTTCAAATATGTCTCAGTTTTCCTCCCCTGGTACTCGGGTGCAACATTCCAGACGCTTTACTAACACTCTCCCCACTTGGAGAGTCAGTCCCTTTAACCTCCTGTTTGGCCCAGTTTGCAATTTCTGCGGAAGATGAACAGGAATAGCGAGAACCAATGAGAGACTAGCTGGAGGTGTCTGGACGGGCAAATTTAACTCTCATTTCCCACCAGGAAGAGGAATTAACCAAAGGCTCAGCGTGCCGTGCCGGAACCAGATTAGGGCCTGAAGCCATCCTGCGGTGTTGCGGCCAGGTCACAAGAAAGCGAGTTGAAGAAAGGAGCTCAGGGGCACTGTAATTCACAAACCTGCAGAGTTATAAATGACAGCTATCGTCCAAAAATAGACTGAAGTAAGGCTGCCAAGAGGACTTGAAAGCGGGGCAGAATTGCAGGAAACCGATTTCAGGAGGTAGACTGGAATTGCATTGAAAGCATAGGAAAAGAGGCAGAACGTCCACAATGATGCACTTGGCCAAAAAGGGCGTATGCGTTTTTTCCTGAATATATTCAGGAAAAAACGCATACGCCCTTTTTGGCCAACCAAGCAAGCTTGCAAAGGAAATCTGCACTACAATGAAGTCTCACTTCCCCCGGATCAAAAGGGCCATCTGAAAAAAGTGTAAAATCCAGAAAGGCAGGACAGGCCATGGAGAACTGGGAGCCTTGTTATGCTGATGGGCGGGATGTAAATTGCCAACAGACACTCGGGAGAAGTGTATGGTGTTTCCTGAAACATCTAAAAAACAAAGCAACAGAGCCTAGGGCACTTCCACTTATGGTCCTATAGCTTAGGGAAATTAAAATCAAAAACACAGCCACCCCAAAGTTTGGGACGCCTCTGTTTACAAGAACCTCGTTTACAGTACAAGTTCAACATCGCAGAAAGTGAAAAATGGATAAAGAAGTTGTGGTATTTACTTACAAAGCAATATCACTCAGCAATGAAATCTGTGTCATCAGGCCCTTAGCAGCACAATGAGTGGATTCAGGTATGATGATTCTAACTGAAATAAGTCACACAGAAAAAGAAACATCATAAGATATCAGTAATACACGGAATGTAAACTTGGCTACACAGGAACTGAATTACAGAACAGAACAGGGTCTCAAATTTAGAAAACCAACTTATGCTTGCTTAAGGGGAAAGGTGAGTTGGGGTGCTGCATAAAACCAGAGATTGAAATGAGCACAGATAAAGTTCCTTAAGCCAAATATGGAATAGACAAGAGCTACTCCTTGCTCAACGAAATGGACTCAACACCGCATATTAAACGCCTAAGAATGTACCTGACTAGTAAGTATCTTAAAACCTATGGATTGCTATGTCTCCGAAAGAGAATCAAGCATGTGTACAGGGGCATAAACGCAGCAGTGATAGGATTGGAGAGGTTCGGTGAGCAAATGAAGACCCTTTGAAGTCATATTGCATGGTACCCATTCCACGGGTTTCAACTACCCAGGTTTAAGGTATTCTTCCTTCAGCTAAAACATGCATGTGGAACCCAGAGTATGATCAACCATGTGATCGGGAGACGTGTTCAAATATGTCTCAGTTTTCCTCCCCTGGTACTCGGGTGCAACATTCCAGACGCTTTACTAACACTCTCCCCACTTGGAGAGTCAGCGCCTTTAACCTCCTGTTTGGCCCAGTTTGCAATTTCTGCGGAAGATGAACAGGAATAGCGAGAACCAATGAGAGACTAGCTGGAGGTGTCTGGACGGGCAAATTTAACTCTCATTTCCCACCAGGAAGAGGAATTAACCAAAGGCTCAGCGTGCCGTGCCGGAACCAGATTAGGGCCTGAAGCCATCCTGCGGTGTTGCGGCCAGGTCACAAGAAAGCGAGTTGAAGAAAGGAGCTCAGGGGCACTGTAATTCACAAACCTGCAGAGTTATAAATGACAGCTATCGTCCAAAAATAGACTGAAGTAAGGCTGCCAAGAGGACTTGAAAGCGGGGCAGAATTGCAGGAAACCGATTTCAGGAGGTAGACTGGAATTGCATTGAAAGCATAGGAAAAGAGGCAGAACGTCCACAATGATGCACTTGGCCAAAAAGGGCGTATGCGTTTTTTCCTGAATATATTCAGGAAAAAACGCATACGCCCTTTTTGGCCAACCAAGCAAGCTTGCAAAGGAAATCTGCACTACAATGAAGTCTCACTTCCCCCCGGTCAAAAGGGCCATCTGAAAAAAGTGTAAAATCCAGAAAGGCAGGACAGGCCATGGAGAACTGGGAGCCTTGTTATGCTGATGGGCGGGATGTAAATTGCCAACAGACACTCGGGAGAAGTGTATGGTGTTTCCTGAAACATCTAAAAAACAAAGCAACAGAGCCTAGGGCACTTCCACTTATGGTCCTATAGCTTAGGGAAATTAAAATCAAAAAGACACAGCCACCCCAAAGTTTGGGACGCCTCTGTTTACAAGAACCTCGTTTACAGTACAAGTTCAACATCGCAGAAAGTGAAAAATGGATAAAGAAGTTGTGGTATTTACTTACAAAGCAATATCACTCAGCAATGAAATCTATGTCATCAGGCCCTTAGCAGCACAATGAGTGGATTCAGGTATGATGATTCTAACTGAAATAAGTCACACAGAAAAAGAAACATCATAAGATATCAGTAATACACGGAATGTAAACTTGGCTACACAGGAACTGAATTACAGAACAGAACAGGGTCTCAAATTTAGAAAACCAACTTATGCTTGCTTAAGGGAAAGGTGAGTTGGGGTGCTGCATAAAACCAGAGATTGAAATGAGCACAGATAAAGTTCCTTAAGCCAAATATGGAATAGACAAGAGCTACTCCTTGCTCAACGAAATGGACTCAACACCGCATATTAAACGCCTAAGAATGTACCTGACTAGTAAGTATCTTAAAACCTATGGATTGCTATGTCTCCGAAAGAGAATCAAGCATGTGTACAGGGGCATAAACGCAGCAGTGATAGGATTGGAGAGGTTCGGTGAGCAAATGAAGACCCTTTGAAGTCATATTGCATGGTACCCATTCCACGGGTTTCAACTACCCAGGTTTAAGGTATTCTTCCTTCAGCTAAAACATGCATGTGGAACCCAGAGTATGATCAACCATGTGATCGGGAGACGTGTTCAAATATGTCTCAGTTTTCCTCCCCTGGTACTCGGGTGCAACATTCCAGACGCTTTACTAACACTCTCCCCACTTGGAGAGTCAGTCCCTTTAAACTCCTGTTTGGCCCAGTTTGCAATTTCTGCGGAAGATGAACAGGAATAGCGAGAACCAATGAGAGACTAGCTGGAGGTGTCTGGACGGGCAAATTTAACTCTCATTTCCCACCAGGAAGAGGAATTAACCAAAGGCTCAGCGTGCCGTGCCGGAACCAGATTAGGGCCTGAAGCCATCCTGCGGTGTTGCGGCCAGCTCACAAGAAAGCGAGTTGAAGAAAGGAGCTCAGGGGCACTGTAATTCACAAACCTGCAGAGTTATAAATGACAGCTATCGTCCAAAAATAGACTGAAGTAAGGCTGCCAAGAGGACTTGAAAGCGGGGCAGAATTGCAGGAAACCGATTTCAGGAGGTAGACTGGAATTGCATTGAAAGCATAGGAAAAGAGGCAGAACGTCCACAATGATGCACTTGGCCAAAAAGGGCGTATGCGTTTTTTCCTGAATATATTCAGGAAAAAACGCATACGCCCTTTTTGGCCAACCAAGCAAGCTTGCAAAGGAAATCTGCACTACAATGAAGTCTCACTTCCCCCGGTCAAAAGGGCCATCTGAAAAAAGTGTAAAATCCAGAAAGGCAGGACAGGCCATGGAGAACTGGGAGCCTTGTTATGCTGATGGGCGGGATGTAAATTGCCAACAGACACTCGGGAGAAGTGTATGGTGTTTCCTGAAACATCTAAAAAACAAAGCAACAGAGCCTAGGGCACTTCCACTTATGGTCCTATAGCTTAGGGAAATTAAAATCAAAAAGACACAGCCACCCCAAAGTTTGGGACGCCTCTGTTTACAAGAACCTCGTTTACAGTACAAGTTCAACATCGCAGAAAGTGAAAAATGGATAAAGAAGTTGTGGTATTTACTTACAAAGCAATATCACTCAGCAATGAAATCTATGTCATCAGGCCCTTAGCAGCACAATGAGTGGATTCAGGTATGATGATTCTAACTGAAATAAGTCACACAGAAAAAGAAACATCATAAGATATCAGTAATACACGGAATGTAAACTTGGCTACACAGGAACTGAATTACAGAACAGAACAGGGTCTCAAATTTAGAAAACCAACTTATGCTTGCTTAAGGGGAAAGGTGAGTTGGGGTGCTGCATAAAACCAGAGATTGAAATGAGCACAGATAAAGTTCCTTAAGCCAAATATGGAATAGACAAGAGCTACTCCTTGCTCAACGAAATGGACTCAACACCGCATATTAAACGCCTAAGAATGTACCTGACTAGTAAGTATCTTAAAACCTATGGATTGCTATGTCTCCGAAAGAGAATCAAGCATGTGTACAGGGGCATAAACGCAGCAGTGATAGGATTGGAGAGGTTCGGTGAGCAAATGAAGACCCTTTGAAGTCATATTGCATGGTACCCATTCCACGGGTTTCAACTCCCAGGTTTAAGGTATTCTTCCTTCAGCTAAAACATGCATGTGGAACCCAGAGTATGATCAACCATGTGATCGGGAGACGTGTTCAAATATGTCTCAGTTTTCCTCCCCTGGTACTCGGGTGCAACATTCCAGACGCTTTACTAACACTCTCCCCACTTGGAGAGTCAGTCCCTTTAACCTCCTGTTTGGCCCAGTTTGCAATTTCTGCGGAAGATGAACAGGAATAGCGAGAACCAATGAGAGACTAGCTGGAGGTGTCTGGACGGGCAAATTTAACTCTCATTTCCCACCAGGAAGAGGAATAACCAAAGGCTCAGCGTGCCGTGCCGGAACCAGATTAGGGCCTGAAGCCATCCTGCGGTGTTGCGGCCAGCTCACAAGAAAGCGAGTTGAAGAAAGGAGCTCAGGGGCACTGTAATTCACAAACCTGCAGAGTTATAAATGACAGCTATCGTCCAAAAATAGACTGAAGTAAGGCTGCCAAGAGGACTTGAAAGCGGGGCAGAATTGCAGGAAACCGATTTCAGGAGGTAGACTGGAATTGCATTGAAAGCATAGGAAAAGAGGCAGAACGTCCACAATGATGCACTTGGCCAAAAAGGGCGTATGCGTTTTTTCCTGAATATATTCAGGAAAAAACGCATACGCCCTTTTTGGCCAACCAAGCAAGCTTGCAAAGGAAATCTGCACTACAATGAATTCTCACTTCCCCCCGGTCAAAAGGGCCATCTGAAAAAAGTGTAAAATCCAGAAAGGCAGGACAGGCCATGGAGAACTGGGAGCCTTGTTATGCTGATGGGCGGGATGTAAATTGCCAACAGACACTCGGGAGAAGTGTATGGTGTTTCCTGAAACATCTAAAAAACAAAGCAACAGAGCCTAGGGCACTTCCACTTATGGTCCTATAGCTTAGGGAAATTAAAATCAAAAAGACACAGCCACCCCAAAGTTTGGGACGCTCTGTTTACAAGAACCTCGTTTACAGTACAAGTTCAACATCGCAGAAAGTGAAAAATGGATAAAGAAGTTGTGGTATTTACTTACAAAGCAATATCACTCAGCAATGAAATCTATGTCATCAGGCCCTTAGCAGCACAATGAGTGGATTCAGGTATGATGATTCTAACTGAAATAAGTCACACAGAAAAAGAAACATCATAAGATATCAGTAATACACGGAATGTAAACTTGGCTACACAGGAACTGAATTACAGAACAGAACAGGGTCTCAAATTTAGAAAACCAACTTATGCTTGCTTAAGGGGAAAGGTGAGTTGGGGTGCTGCATAAAACCAGAGATTGAAATGAGCACAGATAAAGTTCCTTAAGCCAAATATGGAATAGACAAGAGCTACTCCTTGCTCAACGAAATGGACTCAACACCGCATATTAAACGCCTAAGAATGTACCTGACTAGTAAGTATCTTAAAACCTATGGATTGCTATGTCTCCGAAAGAGAATCAAGCATGTGTACAGGGGCATAAACGCAGCAGTGATAGGATTGGAGAGGTTCGGTGAGCAAATGAAGACCCTTTGAAGTCATATTGCATGGTACCCATTCCACGGGTTTCAACTACCCAGGTTTAAGGTATTCTTCCTTCAGCTAAAACATGCATGTGGAACCCAGAGTATGATCAACCATGTGATCGGGAGACGTGTTCAAATATGTCTCAGTTTTCCTCCCCTGGTACTCGGGTGCAACATTCCAGACGCTTTACTAACACTCTCCCCACTTGGAGAGTCAGTCCCTTTAACCTCCTGTTTGGCCCAGTTTGCAATTTCTGCGGAAGATGAACAGGAATAGCGAGAACCAATGAGAGACTAGCTGGAGGTGTCTGGACGGGCAAATTTAACTCTCATTTCCCACCAGGAAGAGGAAATAACCAAAGGCTCAGCGTGCCGTGCCGGAACCAGATTAGGGCCTGAAGCCATCCTGCGGTGTTGCGGCCAGGTCACAAGAAAGCGAGTTGAAGAAAGGAGCTCAGGGGCACTGTAATTCACAAACCTGCAGAGTTATAAATGACAGCTATCGTCCAAAAATAGACTGAAGTAAGGCTGCCAAGAGGACTTGAAAGCGGGGCAGAATTGCAGGAAACCGATTTCAGGAGGTAGACTGGAATTGCATTGAAAGCATAGGAAAAGAGGCAGAACGTCCACAATGATGCACTTGGCCAAAAAGGGCGTATGCGTTTTTTCCTGAATATATTCAGGAAAAAACGCATACGCCCTTTTTGGCCAACCAAGCAAGCTTGCAAAGGAAATCTGCACTACAATGAAGTCTCACTTCCCCCCGGTCAAAAGGGCCATCTGAAAAAAGTGTAAAATCCAGAAAGGCAGGACAGGCCATGGAGAACTGGGAGCCTTGTTATGCTGATGGGCGGGATGTAAATTGCCAACAGACACTCGGGAGAAGTGTATGGTGTTTCCTGAAACATCTAAAAAACAAAGCAACAGAGCCTAGGGCACTTCCACTTATGGTCCTATAGCTTAGGGAAATTAAAATCAAAAAGACACAGCCACCCCAAAGTTTGGGACGCCTCTGTTTACAAGAACCTCGTTTACAGTACAAGTTCAACATCGCAGAAAGTGAAAAATGGATAAAGAAGTTGTGGTATTTACTTACAAAGCAATATCACTCAGCAATGAAATCTGTGTCATCAGGCCCTTAGCAGCACAATGAGTGGATTCAGGTATGATGATTCTAACTGAAATAAGTCACACAGAAAAAGAAACATCATAAGATATCAGTAATACACGGAATGTAAACTTGGCTACACAGGAACTGAATTACAGAACAGAACAGGGTCTCAAATTTAGAAAACCAACTTATGCTTGCTTAAGGGAAAGGTGAGTTGGGGTGCTGCATAAAACCAGAGATTGAAATGAGCACAGATAAAGTTCCTTAAGCCAAATATGGAATAGACAAGAGCTACTCCTTGCTCAACGAAATGGACTCAACACCGCATATTAAACGCCTAAGAATGTACCTGACTAGTAAGTATCTTAAAACCTATGGATTGCTATGTCTCCGAAAGAGAATCAAGCATGTGTACAGGGGCATAAACGCAGCAGTGATAGGATTGGAGAGGTTCGGTGAGCAAATGAAGACCCTTTGAAGTCATATTGCATGGTACCCATTCCACGGGTTTCAACTCTCCAGGTTTAAGGTATTCTTCCTTCAGCTAAAACATGCATGTGGAACCTAGAGTATGATCAACCATGTGATCGGGAGACGTGTTCAAATATGTCTCAGTTTTCCTCCCCTGGTACTCGGGTGCAACATTCCAGACGCTTTACTAACACTCTCCCCACTTGGAGAGTCAGTCCCTTTAACCTCCTGTTTGGCCCAGTTTGCAATTTCTGCGGAAGATGAACAGGAATAGCGAGAACCAATGAGAGACTAGCTGGAGGTGTCTGGACGGGCAAATTTAACTCTCATTTCCCACCAGGAAGAGGAAATAACCAAAGGCTCAGCGTGCCGTGCCGGAACCAGATTAGGGCCTGAAGCCATCCTGCGGTGTTGCGGCCAGCTCACAAGAAAGCGAGTTGAAGAAAGGAGCTCAGGGGCACTGTAATTCACAAACCTGCAGAGTTATAAATGACAGCTATCGTCCAAAAATAGACTGAAGTAAGGCTGCCAAGAGGACTTGAAAGCGGGGCAGAATTGCAGGAAACCGATTTCAGGAGGTAGACTGGAATTGCATTGAAAGCATAGGAAAAGAGGCAGAACGTCCACAATGATGCACTTGGCCAAAAAGGGCGTATGCGTTTTTTCCTGAATATATTCAGGAAAAAACGCATACGCCCTTTTTGGCCAACCAAGCAAGCTTGCAAAGGAAATCTGCACTACAATGAAGTCTCACTTCCCCCCGGTCAAAAGGGCCATCTGAAAAAAGTGTAAAATCCAGAAAGGCAGGACAGGCCATGGAGAACTGGGAGCCTTGTTATGCTGATGGGCGGGATGTAAATTGCCAACAGACACTCGGGAGAAGTGTATGGTGTTTCCTGAAACATCTAAAAAACAAAGCAACAGAGCCTAGGGCACTTCCACTTATGGTCCTATAGCTTAGGGAAATTAAAATCAAAAAGACACAGCCACCCCAAAGTTTGGGACGGCTCTGTTTACAAGAACCTCGTTTACAGTACAAGTTCAACATCGCAGAAAGTGAAAAATGGATAAAGAAGTTGTGGTATTTACTTACAAAGCAATATCACTCAGCAATGAAATCTATGTCATCAGGCCCTTAGCAGCACAATGAGTGGATTCAGGTATGATGATTCTAACTGAAATAAGTCACACAGAAAAAGAAACATCATAAGATATCAGTAATACACGGAATGTAAACTTGGCTACACAGGAACTGAATTACAGAACAGAACAGGGTCTCAAATTTAGAAAACCAACTTATGCTTGCTTAAGGGGAAAGGTGAGTTGGGGTGCTGCATAAAACCAGAGATTGAAATGAGCACAGATAAAGTTCCTTAAGCCAAATATGGAATAGACAAGAGCTACTCCTTGCTCAACGAAATGGACTCAACACCGCATATTAAACGCCTAAGAATGTACCTGACTAGTAAGTATCTTAAAACCTATGGATTGCTATGTCTCCGAAAGAGAATCAAGCATGTGTACAGGGGCATAAACGCAGCAGTGATAGGATTGGAGAGGTTCGGTGAGCAAATGAAGACCCTTTGAAGTCATATTGCATGGTACCCATTCCACGGGTTTCAACTACCCAGGTTTAAGGTATTCTTCCTTCAGCTAAAACATGCATGTGGAACCCAGAGTATGATCAACCATGTGATCGGGAGACGTGTTCAAATATGTCTCAGTTTTCCTCCCCTGGTACTCGGGTGCAACATTCCAGACGCTTTACTAACACTCTCCCCACTTGGAGAGTCAGTCCCTTTAACCTCCTGTTTGGCCCAGTTTGCAATTTCTGCGGAAGATGAACAGGAATAGCGAGAACCAATGAGAGACTAGCTGGAGGTGTCTGGACGGGCAAATTTAACTCTCATTTCCCACCAGGAAGAGGAAATAACCAAAGGCTCAGCGTGCCGTGCCGGAACCAGATTAGGGCCTGAAGCCATCCTGCGGTGTTGCGGCCAGCTCACAAGAAAGCGAGTTGAAGAAAGGAGCTCAGGGGCACTGTAATTCACAAACCTGCAGAGTTATAAATGACAGCTATCGTCCAAAAATAGACTGAAGTAAGGCTGCCAAGAGGACTTGAAAGCGGGGCAGAATTGCAGGAAACCGATTTCAGGAGGTAGACTGGAATTGCATTGAAAGCATAGGAAAAGAGGCAGAACGTCCACAATGATGCACTTGGCCAAAAAGGGCGTATGCGTTTTTTCCTGAATATATTCAGGAAAAAACGCATACGCCCTTTTTGGCCAACCAAGCAAGCTTGCAAAGGAAATCTGCACTACAATGAAGTCTCACTTCCCCCCGGTCAAAAGGGCCATCTGAAAAAAGTGTAAAATCCAGAAAGGCAGGACAGGCCATGGAGAACTGGGAGCCTTGTTATGCTGATGGGCGGGATGTAAATTGCCAACAGACACTTGGGAGAAGTGTATGGTGTTTCCTGAAACATCTAAAAAACAAAGCAACAGAGCCTAGGGCACTTCCACTTATGGTCCTATAGCTTAGGGAAATTAAAATCAAAAAGACACAGCCACCCCAAAGTTTGGGACGCTCTGTTTACAAGAACCTCGTTTACAGTACAAGTTCAACATCGCAGAAAGTGAAAAATGGATAAAGAAGTTGTGGTATTTACTTACAAAGCAATATCACTCAGCAATGAAATCTATGTCATCAGGCCCTTAGCAGCACAATGAGTGGATTCAGGTATGATGATTCTAACTGAAATAAGTCACACAGAAAAAGAAACATCATAAGATATCAGTAATACACGGAATGTAAACTTGGCTACACAGGAACTGAATTACAGAACAGAACAGGGTCTCAAATTTAGAAAACCAACTTATGCTTGCTTAAGGGGAAAGGTGAGTTGGGGTGCTGCATAAAACCAGAGATTGAAATGAGCACAGATAAAGTTCCTTAAGCCAAATATGGAATAGACAAGAGCTACTCCTTGCTCAACGAAATGGACTCAACACCGCATATTAAACGCCTAAGAATGTACCTGACTAGTAAGTATCTTAAAACCTATGGATTGCTATGTCTCCGAAAGAGAATCAAGCATGTGTACAGGGGCATAAACGCAGCAGTGATAGGATTGGAGAGGTTCGGTGAGCAAATGAAGACCCTTTGAAGTCATATTGCATGGTACCCATTCCACGGGTTTCAACTCTCCAGGTTTAAGGTATTCTTCCTTCAGCTAAAACATGCATGTGGAACCCAGAGTATGATCAACCATGTGAACGGGAGACGTGTTCAAATATGTCTCAGTTTTCCTCCCCTGGTACTCGGGTGCAACATTCCAGACGCTTTACTAACACTCTCCCCACTTGGAGAGTCAGTCCCTTTAACCTCCTGTTTGGCCCAGTTTGCAATTTCTGCGGAAGATGAACAGGAATAGCGAGAACCAATGAGAGACTAGCTGGAGGTGTCTGGACGGGCAAATTTAACTCTCATTTCCCACCAGGAAGAGGAAATAACCAAAGGCTCAGCGTGCCGTGCCGGAACCAGATTAGGGCCTGAAGCCATCCTGCGGTGTTGCGGCCAGCTCAAAGAAAGCGAGTTGAAGAAAGGAGCTCAGGGGCACTGTAATTCACAAACCTGCAGAGTTATAAATGACAGCTATCGTCCAAAAATAGACTGAAGTAAGGCTGCCAAGAGGACTTGAAAGCGGGGCAGAATTGCAGGAAACCGATTTCAGGAGGTAGACTGGAATTGCATTGAAAGCATAGGAAAAGAGGCAGAACGTCCACAATGATGCACTTGGCCAAAAAGGGCGTATGCGTTTTTTCCTGAATATATTCAGGAAAAAACGCATACGCCCTTTTTGGCCAACCAAGCAAGCTTGCAAAGGAAATCTGCACTACAATGAAGTCTCACTTCCCCCCGGTCAAAAGGGCCATCTGAAAAAAGTGTAAAATCCAGAAAGGCAGGACAGGCCATGGAGAACTGGGAGCCTTGTTATGCTGATGGGCGGGATGTAAATTGCCAACAGACACTCGGAGAAGTGTATGGTGTTTCCTGAAACATCTAAAAAACAAAGCAACAGAGCCTAGGGCACTTCCACTTATGGTCCTATAGCTTAGGGAAATTAAAATCAAAAAGACACAGCCACCCCAAAGTTTGGGACGGCTCTGTTTACAAGAACCTCGTTTACAGTACAAGTTCAACATCGCAGAAAGTGAAAAATGGATAAAGAAGTTGTGGTATTTACTTACAAAGCAATATCACTCAGCAATGAAATCTATGTCATCAGGCCCTTAGCAGCACAATGAGTGGATTCAGGTATGATGATTCTAACTGAAATAAGTCACACAGAAAAAGAAACATCATAAGATATCAGTAATACACGGAATGTAAACTTGGCTACACAGGAACTGAATTACAGAACAGAACAGGGTCTCAAATTTAGAAAACCAACTTATGCTTGCTTAAGGGGAAAGGTGAGTTGGGGTGCTGCATAAAACCAGAGATTGAAATGAGCACAGATAAAGTTCCTTAAGCCAAATATGGAATAGACAAGAGCTACTCCTTGCTCAACGAAATGGACTCAACACCGCATATTAAACGCCTAAGAATGTACCTGACTAGTAAGTATCTTAAAACCTATGGATTGCTATGTCTCCGAAAGAGAATCAAGCATGTGTACAGGGGCATAAACGCAGCAGTGATAGGATTGGAGAGGTTCGGTGAGCAAATGAAGACCCTTTGAAGTCATATTGCATGGTACCCATTCCACGGGTTTCAACTACCCAGGTTTAAGGTATTCTTCCTTCAGCTAAAACATGCATGTGGAACCCAGAGTATGATCAACCATGTGAACGGGAGACGTGTTCAAATATGTCTCAGTTTTCCTCCCCTGGTACTCGGGTGCAACATTCCAGACGCTTTACTAACACTCTCCCCACTTGGAGAGTCAGTCCCTTTAACCTCCTGTTTGGCCCAGTTTGCAATTTCTGCGGAAGATGAACAGGAATAGCGAGAACCAATGAGAGACTAGCTGGAGGTGTCTGGACGGGCAAATTTAACTCTCATTTCCCACCAGGAAGAGGAATTAACCAAAGGCTCAGCGTGCCGTGCCGGAACCAGATTAGGGCCTGAAGCCATCCTGCGGTGTTGCGGCCAGCTCACAAGAAAGCGAGTTGAAGAAAGGAGCTCAGGGGCACTGTAATTCACAAACCTGCAGAGTTATAAATGACAGCTATCGTCCAAAAATAGACTGAAGTAAGGCTGCCAAGAGGACTTGAAAGCGGGGCAGAATTGCAGGAAACCGATTTCAGGAGGTAGACTGGAATTGCATTGAAAGCATAGGAAAAGAGGCAGAACGTCCACAATGATGCACTTGGCCAAAAAGGGCGTATGCGTTTTTTCCTGAATATATTCAGGAAAAAACGCATACGCCCTTTTTGGCCAACCAAGCAAGCTTGCAAAGGAAATCTGCACTACAATGAAGTCTCACTTCCCCCCGGTCAAAAGGGCCATCTGAAAAAAGTGTAAAATCCAGAAAGGCAGGACAGGCCATGGAGAACTGGGAGCCTTGTTATGCTGATGGGCGGGATGTAAATTGCCAACAGACACTCGGGAGAAGTGTATGGTGTTTCCTGAAACATCTAAAAAACAAAGCAACAGAGCCTAGGGCACTTCCACTTATGGTCCTATAGCTTAGGGAAATTAAAATCAAAAAGACACAGCCACCCCAAAGTTTGGGACGCCTCTGTTTACAAGAACCTCGTTTACAGTACAAGTTCAACATCGCAGAAAGTGAAAAATGGATAAAGAAGTTGTGGTATTTACTTACAAAGCAATATCACTCAGCAATGAAATCTATGTCATCAGGCCCTTAGCAGCACAATGAGTGGATTCAGGTATGATGATTCTAACTGAAATAAGTCACACAGAAAAAGAAACATCATAAGATATCAGTAATACACGGAATGTAAACTTGGCTACACAGGAACTGAATTACAAAACAGAACAGGGTCTCAAATTTAGAAAACCAACTTATGCTTGCTTAAGGGTAAAGGTGAGTTGGGGTGCTGCATAAAACCAGAGATTGAAATGAGCACAGATAAAGTTCCTTAAGCCAAATATGAAATAGACAAGAGCTACTCCTTGCTCAACGAAATGGACTCAACACCGCATATTAAACGCCTAAGAATGTACCTGACTAGTAAGTATCTTAAAACCTATGGATTGCTATGTCTCCGAAAGAGAATCAAGCATGTGTACAGGGGCATAAACGCAGCAGTGATAGATTGGAGAGGTTCGGTGAGCAATGAAGACCCTTTGAAGTCATATTGCATGGTACCCATTCCACGGGTTTCAACTACCCAGGTTTAAGGTATTCTTCCTTCAGCTAAAACATGCATGTGGAACCCAGAGTATGTAAACTTGGCTACACAGGAACTGAATTCCAAAACAGAACAGGGTCTCAATTTGAAACCAACTTATGCTTGCTTAAGGGTAAAGGTGTTTGGGGTGCTGCATAAAACCAGAGATTGAAATGAGCACAGATAAGTTCCTTAAGCCATATGGAATAGACAAGAGCTACTCCTTGCTCC